>NW_019211455.1:52683336-52969670 GCF_002443255.2 Varroa destructor | reverse complement strand
TATGTATGTATGTGAGAGAGAGACAGAGAGGAGAGGGTAATTTTTGGCCCCTCACACATGCTGAACCCGTGCGAGTTAGCGCAAAGCCATATCTCTTAGGTCTCATGTTTTGCCTACCTATATGGACGAATCTCGTCACGCACAGAAGTATGTATTGGTTTACAATCATTACATTTAGATCCTTTCCTTAGCAGAAGCATTTTAGAGATTCGACTCGCGCCCATCTGCTTTGAGTTTGACCAAGGCTACCTGGCGGACTAAGTCGTAGGCATAAACGCACCGATTTTTACTAAGATGTTCACGAGACGCATCAGAGTGGAAAGATCCATTACCACAAGAAAATTTTTTTCGGACCTGGATGCAGTACAATAGTAATTGCTGAAAGATGTTGTAGCGCGTGATCTTTGATGTTTGTACTTTGTTTTTTGTTGCGTCTGTTACTAGGGCTGTTAATGGTTAATAATAGTACCGCTCTCGATACAAGTGGGAATTTTTTTTATATTATTGAGGTTGCCCAGGCTAGCAATGTGATGACGATACGTTAGCGTACCTTTTCCAGTCTTAGGACCAGGTCCTATGTCAACAGACACCGACTCGGTGACTACTTGCTACCAAAGAGTCGTTTGTCCGTCCTACTCATTCCTTGTTTGGCTCGTTGCCAGAAGCTACGGCCCACTCCTTGTTAAGAGAAACGCTATAGTTGCAGTCAGAGAGACCGCAATGCTAAACTGGCCCCTAGGACACGGTTCAGACGGGAATGACATGCTCAGGGCAAAGGCGAGCCGGACAAGTTGACTTTGGGTAGCTCGGTGTCCCTCACGTGCTTCCATACCATTGATAGCGTATCACTGGCACCTTTAAAGCAGAAACAAGCCTTCTAGTCTATGTGGATACTAGACTAAATAGCCAGCTACGGCTGTTCACCTTTACATTGGTAGGGTAAAGCGTATGCGCGAATGTAGGAAGGCATACCATTTTCAAAGGCCCGCTTGGTATACTTTCTGTACGATGGTCAACGGCCAATCGGGTTGCACGACGTTTCGACCAAAAGTGGCCATAGCTGGCGTAGCGACAGCAGCTGCATGTGTCTTTGTGTCGCAAATGGGCGATCAAACAAACAAAGTGCGGACGAATCGAGTTCTGTATGGCATTGGTGTGAAGAACGTATGTTAGTAACAGTTACGCACAGATTGTTTTGGCACGAAACGTATTATATAACAAATGTCATGTTGGAATAATAGCTAATTTAGCTTTTTATCCTATTTGTTTGCCTACTGATATTTTAAAAACTGCAAAGTAACTTTATCTACCGTTGTCGCGCGATAAACATTAGAACCATATGCTTTAAGCCAGCAGGTGTGCATTGTTATGCATGAACTTCTGTAAAAGTTAGTGCATCGCACCTCGCGGGATCGGTAATCGAACTATTCATTTTTGTTTTTTCGTCGAAGCTGCACCAGCAGATCGCAAAAATCGAGGGGAAAACATTAATGGTTTCGATCATGTCTGTCTGTATAAAGCTCAACAGTGTACGTTACTGAAGTGTTCCGTTCTAAACTTGTCTTCCAAACAATTCGGGTATACATAACGTTGTCTATTTCCGAACGTTTAACGTTCACAAAATGTATATTGTGACTAGTAGCCCGTCCATTTTCGCTAGTCCTATACGTATTTTCGTGATTTGCTCTCCTAATTATGGAACATTCATCGACCAACCACGTTCGAATATGGCTCTTCTCAGGTCCACACACCTGGCAGGTAGTAGTTGCTTTCTCGATTCAAGTTAATTTTATATACAGTAGTTCTACAGAGAAACGTCGCCCACGTTAAAAGCGATGCGTCTAGAGTAGAGTGAAAACGTAGACTTCGGAACTACATAAATTGATGGATATCGTTTACTAACAAGCTATGCGAGTTCGGGACGCATCTCAATGCAATGCGTCTTACTATGTTACATTGTAACGTAATGAGATATGGAAAACTTAACATAGAGGCCACAGTTGTTAGTTAAGAATGATAGGACTCTATTCGGTTCGGTCCATATGTCTGCGATATTTTTGAATATACCCGGTCTAACAGCCAGAACATCTCACAGGTAAATCTACAATATGTACATGTTCAGAGATCTTTGGTGCTTGTGCGTACTTCGTTCGTGTTTTGGCAGCCATCGTTTTGGACCCTCGGATCTGTGCGTCTCGATCGGCAAGAAACAAAACAAAGTGGGCTGTTTGTTAATTTAGATGGTCAGCTAACACAACATGGGGACATGACAGATCGCGTACACACAGGTGGGCGCGATGAAGTGACCCAGGCAGTAGTCCATTTACTTTACTGGTTTAATGGAGATTTACATCCTGAACAAATCAGGACGTTCTTAAGTTAAACGCTTGTTTTTCAATTGATGTTAACCGTGATTTAAGCGATTCATTGTTTTAATTTAGTCATAGCATTTAATTGGTGCTGCACCATATAGCAGCTAAACTTGAATTGCACCTAGTGCGTTTTTGTTAGAATATAAGCAAATGAAAATGAAAATGCACGCAGTGATCGTATGTCATCATCTGCGATATCCTGGAAACATCAGGAAAACAATTGTTCCTGTTGCTTTTGCCGCTGTTAAGCAGGACAAATTCTAGCGAATTATCATATTCAGCACCCTTAGATATTTATGCAAGTTAAGGCCTTGTTTAATAAATATGAAGGGTGACATTTGAGCAGTGCCAAAACAACAGGCTATTCAAGCGTTAGGGTCTAATTTTCTATTGCCGCACTCTTTTTTTATGCTTTCGGCAGTGAAGTAATTTAGTTATTAAGAATAAGTACATTGCTCAACAAAGAAAGAATGCTTATGCCGTTGGTATGTTTTTGTCCTGCATTTTTGTTCGAGATTAATTATTTTCAGTGAATAAAACCCTATATATCGTGTCATGCGCATTAGCTACTAATATTTCCACGGATACCATTATCGCATGTTGTCCCATAAAAAACAAACATAGAGTGTGCCCTTTTCTCACCTAAACTTGCGCCTTTTTCACTTGATGTAGGCGTAACGTTATAACGTTGCAGTGTTGGCCAAATTGAACCGTTCTCTATCAGTCATCTACCGTTTAAAATGTCGTTCTCGTTCCATCCTGCGGTCGTGCCTTTGTTCGCAAAGTGGCATTAACGAAAAGTTTAGGACACTGCAAAAAAACATCAGGAGAGGGCAAGAGATTATTAGAGGGGAGAGGAGGGGCGGGAGGGGGGCAGTAGTAGCACAAACCTCTAGAACCTGCGGTCCGAAAAGTGGTAAACGTTCAATGAGTCGGAGACTGGGGAATGCTTTGATGGACCAGAAGGATGCTATACGACAAATATACTCTGCACATGTATACAGGACGGCGTCAAGTTAACACCGCTTTCATTATCCTCTTCCCAAATTTGGCTTCAAAGCTTTCCGGCAAAGTGTTCCCTCAACATTTGAGGCGTTCGGGATCATCATTTTGTCGCATCCGCGACGTCATCCATATCCACCGTTTAGCACTTTAACTACCGTTACCGAAGTAGGGGGCACATTTTATCACAAAGTTTCATTGGGTCGTAAGGCCGTTGGGACCAGCCCGCTGAGAAAGATCAGCTTTTCGATGTTATGAGGAAGAGGCGCCAAGGTAGGCCACAGAAAAAGCCATCGGTGTGTGTACAGTCTTGAGAATATGTAAGTATCGTGACTTGAATGAACGTAGCTGGTTTTGAAGTACAGGCAAGAAGGTCAGACGGTGCAGTGCTGTGATAAATGGAGTTAGCGTATCGTTTGGGCTGGACTTTATATGCTTATAAAAACACTATATAGATATCCAGTATGTCCACCGACTAGGTCTGACAAGCCGTAGTACCTAGTAGTATTCATATATTCGCCGATAACCTTGCAGGACCCCGTGCGTTTGACCCCTCCGTCCTTGCCCCTTCGGCCACTGTTTTGCTATCAATAATTACTATAGTAGATATACTAAGACGGATACGTATTCGACGAATATGGCTGTGCGATTTCCAGGTACATTACATGGCTACATTGGAGGAAAGAAGTTCCGGCAAATGCATGACAGGCAACATCAATGTTTGATTAGAATCGCATCTTATTATTCAAGATTTGGGACAATGTGTGGTGGAAATAAGCCTTTCTAAATTTTTTCTTTTCTTTTTCGTCCCAAAATGAACGCTCAACGTTTTCTCAAGCCATATTCGCATATATTTACGAAGCAAAATGTAATGAAACCAATTGGCATAGTAGGTTAGCTTTCGAACTGCCAAATTTTACTTCACCACTTATGTAGTTACATAATCTTCTGAATAGTCTGCAACTTACCAAGGCAGTTTCTCAATTCTTTTGTGCCTCGGCTATGACGAAGCTGATGCTGGTACTTCGTTCAGTACTTACAGACACTGTTACAGAATAAGGAAGAGAAAGGGGCTTCGGTGAGTCGACCTTAGACCGAACGGTGCCAAAGTGAAACAGAAAGAATAATGACGTTTGGCGTTAGATTTAGATGACTAACTACGGGGCAGATCGCGTGTCGACTTGAAATATTTATACGCGATTACAGCGGCCAAGCATCGCAAAACACAATGAGTCAGTAGTTCATTGAATGTACCATGGCAGCGGACATGGCCTCTCTCAATAAAAACATGAAACGGACTTTACGGGAACAGCAAAGACGGGTGGAGCAAGAGAGAGGAGTAAATCAAAATTAGATTTAGCCTGTATCTTTTCGTCGCTAGTACAGTATTGGGTGAGCCCTTAGCGCGGTAGCGGGAGTCTGTGCATTGCTGATGGACCTTATCCTCATGATTTTTTTGTGGTCTCATGAACTGTGTTCCTTTAGGCGGACTCACTACCACTCCTCCACTCTTTTATTTAGCCACAGCTTAGCCTACTTCATTTTTTCCTTCTATTTCTGTTTCACATTCTTTGTTTTTGGGCTCGGCGCCACATGGGAAAAACAGACGCTTGTCTAGTCGGAAACCTGGGGGTTTTTCGACAAGCGCGGTTTACCACTTGGCGTTAAGAGCGACTGAAGTTGCAGCATTATGCTATGATCGCTCTGACGGCATGGTTACCCAGAATGACCCAACTAGCCATTGAGAGGCGGCCGTAAGCGCATCTGACAATCGGGAGGATTTCTTCGTCTGTCTAACCGGACAGCTCTCGAGGTCTATGAAGTCCGAGAGGGGAGAACGAAAAAGCTGGATCGAGTTGGCGTCCAGACTGCCCTGAGCTGTTCGTGCTGCCGGTCGCAGCTTCAGCCGGGCCGCCGTCCAGCGGTTCCTCGGTCAGCCACTGCGTTGCCCCTCAGGCTGAAGTAGCAACCGCGAAAGCTCTTTCTGCGACGGTTCTGTTGCCGCTTTTCCCTTCGCCTGTCCTCTCATGAAAAATCGTTTCGGCTGCCGTTTGCCGACGCAAGAAAACTCAGAGTTTACGGCTATTCGCTACTTTATCCGCTGAGCGCTCTCAAGCCTCTCTTCAAAAGCGGCTACTGCTGCCGGTAATGATGGCGTTACAAGGTTAAGAAGGCCAGAGGCTCCCTCTCAAAGCGCAGCAGGGGAGGAAGCAGCGGGCTAGAGGACGTCAGTAAAGATATTAGTTTTGTAGCAGTTACTTTGGTGGAAAAGGGGTTTGTTGAAGGACGCACGACTGAACGAAAAGTGAAGTGCAGCTGTGCTGTAGTGGGAAGTTTTTGTTGCAATGAGGCTGTGGCCATACGACGCGGCCGCTGTCATACGGGCCGATAATTTTAAAGCGACAAGATTTTTGGGTCTGTCATTGAGCCGCTTACTTCTTTTGTACCCTTCCGCCTCTTTTTCTCGCTAATGTTGAGTCTTCGTGCACTCCTCTACCCTATATAGAAGCGGCGCGAACGCCCGTACAGGGCCGTTTCCTTTGCTCGTTTTGCTACGCCGATGGTTGTGACCAGCATACGTTGTACACAGGAAACGAGCGCATTGCCATCAACGTTAGCTCGGTTACATATACTGCCAACAACGTTATTAAGAAAATCTTCTAGTTGTAGTTCGGGCCCGGTTGACCCACATCTATTACAGGACGTTGGACGTTTGCCGTCATGTCACTAATCATCCTAATTGAAATTGGTGTTGTTGTTTGTTATTATTTATTACTGTATGTTTAAAACAACAGAAACTGAAACAGATTCACCCAAAACCTCAAGAAAAACTCGCTTGACAATAAGTAAAAGTAAGTATAGAATACATGAGCTGTCGTCTTTGCTACAGGAACAGAGTGATGATAACGTTGACGTTATCGCTAATTAACGACACGGATCAATTTGAAAATTAATACGGTTCGTGACAATCTTATCAGGTAAAAAAATTTCCCAAGAAAAATTACAATTTTTACCATTATTGCTAAGGTTCTTCATTCTAGTTTAACACAAATGAACTAGAATCAATTATAATAATCATTGCATGTGCACCAATGCGTTTCACTGACAAAAAAAGGCCTAAAACGCTTAATTTTTTCTTATGTAAGTGCTTATTAATTGTCACAAAGACTATACGCTAATAGCAAATGTTCCTCACAAAAGGGGCCTATTTACCGTCTGCACAAAACCATTTCTCGGTGAGCGAACATTGTATCTTTTCCATGATGCAAATACATAACCTGTTTGACGTAGTAGCTAATGGCGCGACTCACGTCGCGACATACCATAATAATCATAATGGGGGCGGCAGTCGACGTTGGGCAATGCCCCGCAGCTTAGCCCTCGTCAAATTGTCCGTCGGATCGACTGGTGTCGATATTCAATCGTCTGGGTTGTTGTACGATGCCATTTTATAGCCCGTAAAATAATACGCAATCATAGAAATTACCGTCTTTCAAAAGACGAGATGAAGCTCTTTTGCTGAGTAGACGGTCGTAACTTCATTCAATGACAAAATGTCAATGCATGGATAGTCGGATGGCTGGTGCTAGTATAATAAGGCATGATTTGATATTTTGATGCGCTTTCACTCTTAATATTGCACTGGTTATTATGCTTTCGGTCATGATAATTGGAATATACAATGTTCCTATACATGTAGCCATCCCTTGTGTTACCAGTCAAAAATCAGACAAAAGTGCATAATACGACGATCAGGAAACTTTTCAACGATGCAAATCTATTTTTTTTTGGGGTTACATGGGTATATATGGTATATGGGTTAAAATGGACCACGCTTACAGATTACTTCGAGTTTTATGCACGTCTTTCTAAGCATGACGCGCTTTTTTTCATCAAATAACTGTACTTTGACATCGATATCATCGTTACTTTGGTGGGTCCTTTATTGTTTCCTATAAGAATGGTCCTATGTACTATTCTTATAAAAACGAGATTAGTTCAGATACGGACACAAGCACAATGCCCCCGGTAACTTTTTTTTAGAAAAAAAATTCTGCTTGGGGTGCAATCCGAATTAAATGGGTCTCGATTTGTGCAAAGGCCGTCGAACCTTTTAGAGAGATAGCTATCCTTTGGCATTCGTGTCTCGTACCTAAAAGGTCCCATACAGTGTTTCGTACATCCTGAACATAACAATTGCTATAGTAATGTTGATGCAAAAACATGGAGTGAGAAAGTGAGATTTGGCGGGAAAAAAATCACTATGTTTTGTCGGCGTGCTAAGCATTTAGCTCGCAGCTCAAGAGTCAAAATGAGGTTCAGTGAATTCACGTGACGTATGACGTACTATAGGTAATATTATGACAACTCTAGCACAGGCAAAACAGTCAAGTCAACCAGTAACCTTAGTCTGGTGGAACTCCTCTATCTCGTTGGTTGGCAACACAAGCTAAATCATACACATACACCAGAAGGAGGAATATATATAATAACATAGACCCAGAAAATATCGACATTAACGGAACATGGGTCAGATATGCTGTTGTCTATAGTCCAAGATGTTTGTGCCAACGTAGATATTCATGAAATGCAGTGGAGAAAAATTTATATGTTTATGTACGTTCTCTGATTTATACGAATCCTAGATTGTCCGGCCCATTGGCTGTATTATCCGATACGATGGTTATAGCTTTGAGGAAAGTCAAAGAGTGCTACATTATTCTAGTTTTTCGTAGCAAAATTGCAGAAACGAAATTTTTTTCGTTATGTTTGTTACATAACTTTTAGATTGGTCGAGAGTAAAAATGACCCTAGTAGCTTAGAGAAGGGATTTTCGAAGTGACGATTTATAAATACGAACTATATTTCGGCAGTTCGATGGCGCAATTTTTGTTGTATGCACAAAGACGTCCTTCTTGCAAAGGACGTATCCCTATTATCGAAATAGTAAATACCAACCAGTCTATTCATGTGTCCTGTCAACATATCCCGGACCTAGTCGAGTGTAATGTTATTGTAGATTCGTAGTGAACCGTCTCAATGACTTCATAAATGCCATGCAAAAACGAGAGTTTGGGCTCATATTAAATGAAATTGAATAAAATCTTCCATTGTCAAACTATAACCCACAATGTTAACATGTTCGTAACGTACTCCAAATGGTTTCCGTAGCTCGTACACAATGGGAATATTGAATGTTCTATAAGCAATGGAAAACTTCAGAAAAAAACGGTGCAAAATGAAGCTTTATACTATCAAGTTGAACAGTGCATTCTATTCAGCTTAGCCGTAATGTTGGGCGCACGTTGCACGTGACGACGATAGAAAACAGTTCTGGGAAAAAAACTGCCCATTTTTTCCAAGATTTTCTAACCTGTGTCCAAAGTAGGTTAATACTAAGGTAGTATTGACTTCTTATTGAATCTTATATAAATCAGGAAATTGTTACGGCTCACCTAGTTTTATCTTATCTCAGTTTCTGTTTATTTTATTTAGGCTTTTGCAAATGGCAAGCTGTCCAGTTCCTGCTTCTGCTTACGACCTGCCCTCTGCTACTGAGTGCGTGTACTGTCAATGTCATTAGAGCTGCGTAAAATCTACAAATGCCGGCCGCAGTAATAAGGCTAAGGGGAA
Organism: Varroa destructor; assembly: GCF_002443255.2. Classification (NCBI taxonomy): domain Eukaryota; kingdom Metazoa; phylum Arthropoda; class Arachnida; order Mesostigmata; family Varroidae; genus Varroa; species Varroa destructor. The sequence continues at coordinate 52,960,662 of NW_019211455.1, read as the reverse complement.
GAGTGCGAATGGCTCTTAGCCAGTAAAATGTGATGATAACAGGCAGGGCGCACCCGCGTGGGGGGTTAAGCTCGGGGTGTTTCAAGACTTCGTGAGACAAAGCCAGCGGGCAAACGTGTTAGTCAAGCATTTACAGGTCACGTACTACGCATAAAAACAATGAATGACGAAAATTATGAAATTTGTCTTTTTCTTTCCGTATCCCCTTCGAAGGTAAATGCCTAGCGGTACCAAAAAAGCAGAGAACCCCTCTGCACTGCGTCGTATGTGAGTATAAGTTTGCCCGTGATTGTTGCCCCTCGGGGCTTGTCTGTGTTTCCGGCTCCTCGATTGATGGCGCTGCTGTGGTCGAGCACGAGGCTGCTCGAGCACATGGCTCGACGGGTCAGAACAAGGGCCTGCCTGTGGCATGGCGCTGCTAATGGCATAGCTACTGCTGGGAACCATCTCCACAAAGGAAAGGGTCGAGCAAATACACCAAAACGGAGACTCGCGCTTGCAGTCAGGAACAACGGACTGTGCAGGACAGACGTTTGCACCGTGCGTCTACCTAGTTTGGCATGCACGAGTGCATATGCATGCCTGCGTATACAGATAAAATGAACTAGAAACTGAACTTCCCTTTATACTAGGGGTTTAGCAGTGTTAATGATTAGAAATGGCAACGAATATGGACAAAGTTACAAATTTGGCGACTACGTACGCAGGAATAAAACTGGTACATAGAAAACCCGGCGAAAAATGCAAGCTATACACTGAGAAGTGAAGAAATAAAGCAGAATCAATATCAAGCGAGGATTAAGTGTCAGGAAGTTGAACAAAAATAATGTGTTTTATTTAAAATGTCAGTTTTCCCCCTTCTTGAGCGAGAGAAACGGTGACTTGATAAAAAGAAGTTAAGAAGTAGTGGGCTTACGCTACTGCATCCAAGAAAAAGACAACTTGTCGTCGTGCACAGCAAATCTGCATTCGGCTCTGCCTAGAAACATCGAGGCTGTTGCTGGCGCCGGAGTCATGTTTTTGTCAACAGTCTTTGCGACCAGAATGTCCACAATAAACGCATAGTGGAACGTATTTGTTTCCGTTACTCCTTTACTCATTGGCTTCTTCTCTGTTTGATCATAAGCAGAGATGACAATGGGGCTGTTACCGGAAAAATAAAAACTCGCGGCGTAGGGCTCACTCAGCAAAAGCCTGAAACCTTAAAAGTTCGACCTGGCTAGTGACAACTGTTATATCCACAACAACGACTGAACCCACAACGGCCCCATATATAGTTTATTTAGCTACTTTGATGTAGCATTAGCTGCAGCCTGTAAAATTCAGCTTTTGCAGCACGTGCTATTGTTTGGTGACGGTAGTTTCGTGAGTTTCCGACATTAGCGATTCGCCCGCGGTTAGGATAACAAAGTGTAGCTTAGTTACCCTTGTCTTTTTCCCTTTTTTAACCTATTTTTAATCCTTCTGGTTCGTTTCGTAGAAAAGTCACAGGCATCTGCAACAGTCAGCATAAACTGGGCTGGGTTCAGCTCGCACCCTGGCGTTACCGAAACATTAAGGCTAATTGCACAACCGTCAGACATCAACAGCATTGTCCGTACAGCTGAGCTGCTAGCCTTTAAGCAACCTAAATCGGCCAGCTGCACATGTCAGTAATCCTCGACTCAGCGGCGAAGGTTACATTCCCAATCATTCTAATCATAGTAAAAATAACATCAGCAATGGTTGGACGTGACACTTGTGTGTTTTGAGGCTTATGAAGAAGAAGCGAGATGTCCATTGACGCACGTCCTTCGTAGATGCTGTGGTGGTGATCGTTAGGTAATTTTGCGAGAGTGTGATTCACGACTGTTGTTTTCCCTGTTAGTAGCTTGTCCATCTGGTGAATGACGGCTAAGCGATACGTAAACGCTATAGATACAAAAGGAAGAAACGAAAAGCCAGAACTACATTGCAGTGAGCTCTACTGCTGAGGCCATATTATGCAACAATATCAATTGCTGTAGAAGCCATTATGTCCTGTGTTTGGATGAGGAAGTCTCGCTATCCCTGGATTGGGCTGACAGATCGAAGCGTTCCCGAATGACGAGCATAAATGACGTGTTCAAGTGCTGGTTAGGAGTCTACAGTGGCGCTGCGCAGGGCTTATGAAAAGAGTCGGACAATGGCGCGGACCTACCCAAACGCGGATAGAATTCGTTGAACGATTGTAAATAAGGGAAGGAACAAATGCTAGGATACAGAAGTTGGCATGTATGAGTGTGCTTTCGAACAGCGGGTTAGCTACTAACACTGGAAATAAATGTGCCTCGAAAGTAACCTCCTCTCGCTAAAAAACAAATACGGACACCAACTAATGTGCGAGACGTGGTCGAAGTGGTACCACATATGCACACAGCCGCTAGCTAGGCGGCCGTATCCGACCCTTTGCTCGGAATGGATGAAGGAAGGAATGCGAGGATAGCTGGCTCTTCACACCTATATCGTTTTCCAGAGTTCCCGGAGTTGGGTTTCAGTGATTTGCGGAAGGTGACTGCTGCAGCTGGAATCAAAGTAGGTTCAGAAATGTCCGAAGACACCTTCAACGAAGTAAGTGACACCGGTCCGTTGGGCCACCTGTGGTTGTGATTAGAAGCGGTTTGTACGGCCTAGTAACGCGCAGTTCATCGACCGGGAACGCTTTATAGCTTCTCTACACTTCTTCCTTCTATAGGCACTGGTCGGGACCGTGCGGACGTTACCGGCATCTCAAGTCATTTTCCTATAATAGCATCTTTGGACTACGAAGAAGACAAGGTCCGGTTAGGGAAAGAAGCGCTGCTGGCGGCAGTAGGACCGGCTGCAGACACGCGTGAAGCGATGGAGATCAGTAAAATCCTCTGACACGGATGAAAGAAAAACAAGAAGGAACACAAAGAGCGAGAAAGTGAGCAAGCAAAAGTAAGAGCTAACAGGATTGTGATCCTGGGGTTTTGCAAGCTGAAAATAAAAGCTAGCAAAAAAGGCAGGCGGCGCCGCATCATCTTTTGAAAAAGGAAGGTGTTTTCGCGCGTAAAGCAGCAAGGCAGGCGAGCCAAAAAAATAAGTGAAAAGGAACGCGAAAAAAAAGGAAAGTACTGGTGCAGCGCTCCTACCGATGCGGCGGTTTTGCGGTACCTGCAGGAGGCAGGCAAAAGATAAACTGGAAGACGGATTCTCGCTTGTATAACGCTTGATGCAGAACGACATTGAATATAGACAGCGGCGCTAAACGCGCCTTGGATTGGTACCTAAGTCTGATCTCTGGCTGCCACTGCTGTAAAAAATAAAACAAAAGGTATGTACGTCTGCTATAGCTGAAATTCAATGTTGGGCCACCGTACCAATGACCTCACGCTGTGAGAATAAGAAAAGTATCACTTCTCGAAGGATACTGGGAGAAAAACATTTTTTAAAAAGAGATTCTTATAGTGAAGTTGCTCTTTTGCTACTGGCGAATTTCTTCCGGATATCGAAGTAACTGGAAAAGCGAGCTGCACCTCGGGCAAGGCTCCAGTGACGTTTGACAACGGGAAAGTGGGCTTGGGTGTTGGCGGTCTATTGAGCTGGTCTTAAAGTGTCATGGGTATAAATAGAAATCATAAATTCTTATCTATCGTCTCTCCTCTTATATGTACAAAAAATATACATAGCGGCGTAGCGGTAATATATTGCGTGCAACAGAAATAACGTTTGTTGCCGATCGCAGAGCAATGTCATGAGAAGACGTGTCTGAAGACTTGGGTATCCGTGGTGCGAAAGCTATTCTTATATATTATTCCTTTTCAATTATACCTGCGTATATGACTTATATCCCTCGTTAGTTACATAAAGGGTTCCTGAAGCAATTTTATATGGGAGGGTCCTGTCCGTGTGTTGCACATTGTATTGCCTGTGGTAAGCAATGCGGGGGCTGACAAAGAACAGGAAGGAAGGGGCGTCATTTTCAACTATGTTTTTCCCCTCAAAGGCACAACATACATACATGCTAGGAACAACTATTATTACGGCTCGTACGTAAGTGGCAAAGTCAGAAAGCAACGTGCAGCCAGTTTCGTTAATGTTGTAATGCCACCTGAGAAAATCGGCCATACAAGTGGGACTCGCACACAGCCCAAAAACCGGCTATTGCGTTTTGCACATTTTCAGCGCCCCTAGTTTCTATACATACCTCTAGGTATTAGAAAATACATGAGGGGAATCGATGGAACCCTGTCAGCTATGTCTCGTATATATGAATCATTTTGCGAGGTTTACGTAAGGTCTCTTTTCAATCGTGAATTGACGAACTATAAATTGGACTTAGGCCGTAAGTAGCTGACACCGGCGATAACGGCAGCATTTATTTAATCAAGGCTGTGTTGACGATCAGAACATTTGGAACTGTAGAATGGACGAGTTCTAATGCGTCTCAAGGTAGCTTCCGAACCTCGAAGGTGAAGCAAATTTAATATGCGTAAAGAACGAACACGCATGGTGAATTCGGCAGTGTGACGTTTTGCAGTATACCCAGCTGCTTTTATATAATAGTGTTTACCCAACAAACACATACGTTACACACTGTCACATATGTACGACGGAGCAATCTCTTTGTATAAAAGTAGATAGTTAACTTTAGTTTTAGTTAGTATTGATTATGCGACGCAGCATTGCCGAAGGCTTTTAACGTATTATATTGTGGTATATAGAAATACTTGGGTGTTGCGAGGAGATCAGTTTTAAAGAAATAGAAGCAACGGCTTAGGTTACAACCGTACCCAAACCTTTGATCGTATGGTTTAAGGATACCCAACATTTTGTAAGCAGCGCTTTGTTCAGACTGTGAGGATGCAACACATAGAACTTTCTAATGTGTTACTATATATATATATATGCCGTAGTTAGATAGAAGCTTTCTGGGGCAATAAAATCAAAAAATACGGCCGCTGGCTTACTTGCCACCGATAGTATGTGCCTATTGTGGATCAAAAAATGGTCCCCTAAAATTTTCTGGCGGACGAAAGCGTTAAACGATATCTAAACGGAGATCAAGAAAAGCCACGCTTAGATTGAACTACAAAACGAAGGCTACTGGACCCGTAGCCTTATACCTGACATAAACAAATGTACGGACAGGCCATAGCCGCTGTACGGACTAACGTAGATTTCAAAAACTTTACGGAAAAAATCAATGAGAACTACGTCATTCTTTGCGTCCCGCGTCCAGCTCGGAGGATTTTCTGGATGAAGAACCCTCTATGACATGCATCGCGAGACAGGGCATAATAGCATATGAGAAACAACTGAAGCAATTATAGACGACATAAACGTAGGAGATCATAAGTCGTTAAAGGAACTTTTCGTGAAGGCATAATGAGGACAAAAAAAAAATTGAAAACGACGAGTTAACAATGAGTAACGCTAAAGGGTTCTAGAGAGGCTGGCTTTTATCACGGTAGTTATAATCCTGCGCAGATCAAATCACCTGATAGGAGCAAGTTATATTTGTTTTGAGTCCGACAGAGTAGGCGGAAGTTTCGAATGAAACTGCAACCAGTTTCCCTTCCGTCTAGACGTATCTATAAAGCATTTTCCCCCCCATAAAGGAAGAACTGTGGATAGTAGCAAATTTTCGGCCGAAGTTATTATTCTGAGTGTGGTGTCTAGTAGAAACGTTCTAATATAATTAAATAGAAATATTCTTGTACAAAAGAGAACGCATTACTAAAGGATTTTATCTGCATGTTCTACAAACTGTTGTGCAATCGTTGATATTTGAAGAAAGACCATGCGTATTTCAACAAGGTGCTGTACTGGTCATACAAACCAATTAATTGGCTTGGCTGTGGGAAAATAGAAGCACGCCTGGAAATGAGTACATATGACCACTAAGCAGCCCCGATTCAAACCTGTTGGATTACAATATATGAAGTGTTATTGAGCGAGACTTCAACAATCACTCACTCGTACTATGAGGAAGTCATTTACAGAACTGCAGAAGGAGCGTTTGAAACGAGCCTTTGAGCAGCTTAAGACCTGTGTCAAATCTATAGTCGTGGTAACTGGTAGTCATATTATATAGGCATGACTAGCAGGAATGACGCATGTGAAAGATTCTAGCGCGTGTAAAAAATTCATGTAAAGAGCTGCATTTATTTAGATACAATCTTAGAGACAAAGCACGATAAAGAGTCTCAATTTAGCTGCCTTATTCTACATATATACTTCACGGCAGGGTTAAATATAAGACGTGTGATAAGTGCTTTTGACTATATTACTTCTATCATTAACTGGATGCCAATGTTGTTGCCTGCTATTAGCTTATCATGCTCGCTTTTCTCGCACCCTTTCGCACATTATGTATATATATATATATATATGTATATATATATATGTATATATAGTTCATACCTTACCTCGAACCCAGATGTATGTAGGCTGATGCCAAAAATTATTACAGTAGGCGGCATTTAGTAGTTAGGCAGCAAGGCCAAGAGTCCCACAAAGCTATACACAGTTGTAAGCTGGTAAAAGGTACCGTTACATTGGGAGTCTATTACCACTTTTTTTCCTAGACAAGCCTGTACACAGCGAAAAAGACGGTAAATGGGAGAAGTGGGAGGAAGATTTATTCGTCCTTAGACAAGCAGTCCTTTGCTGTACGTATTTTTCGGCGTTACCGGCTGATTTTGCATCGACTTCATGTAATATGTACATCTGCTAAATTATTAAGCGAACTTTGCATTTTTCTCGTTAAAATTATTGTCACATTGCAGACAACGACAGCCAAACTCCTGACGGTTGACAAGGATAAATGTTGAAACCGACGCGGTGACGAATTATACTCTATCACAAAACGGGGTACCACATACGCGACGAGAATTATCACAAGTGTATGTGAGACCCTGAACTTGTCCGAAGCGATAACAAGTCTCGCTACGCCCGTATAAGTTTGTTTGACATATAGACGTTCGCACAGTAGATGCAGCTTTGAAGAAGCGTAGCGGTTGCTTAAGTTGCAGTTACATAGATGTCGCGTCTGCAGTCCAAGGCAGGTGCAATATCGAACATTTGTATTTCGATTGTACCTATTGAACCGCATTGCTCGTAAGTTGATGTTTTTCGTAGGGCAATAATCTTCATATGATGAAGTTCAAATGATTAGGTTTTTGAATTTCTTCAGATTAGTGCATAGGCGTCGTGATGCATGGTGATTAAATACGATTATATGTATGTAAATATGAATGAAATTAGCAACAATACATGGATCAGCATTGCTCCTCCTGCTACATTTATTTACAAAGGTTCACATACACGCTAAGTTTGGTCAGCTGAAGAGCTCGATCATCAACACAACAATAATAAACAACACACAGGGAAAACGCATATTATACGTTGAATAAATACTCGAGATTATTAAGTAGGACAGGAAGAGACGATCGAAATCCTGAACATTAAGCAATCATGATAACAGTGTAATGAGCAACTGATAAATGCATAATTCGTTTTGGCTTATTTGGGCCTATAATAGTTTATTAGACTGAGAGAAGGAGTATTTCGCTATTTCGATGCAAGATTTACCCAATTAAAGGACCGCATAATTTATAAAAATGGCGTCTGTGATTCGTTTAGCGCCGAACGCCGCGGCGGCGGCGGCGAGTTCCGTTCATATCGAGATCAATTGTACGTGAAGTGCTGAAAACATAAACCTCTATACGTGTGTGTTACAGGCATGTTGCAGCCTTTACTAGTGATGGCTTCTGAACATTAAGGTCTTCCTAAATTACAACAGGCGTGAAAAACTGCTCGGTGGAAAAAATACACTGTTAAGCCAGTACCTATTTATCTTTATCGCTCTCATTTTGCGAAAGTCCAGCAGAAATTTCGTGGTGTCACATTGATGCAATCTGACGTACCACATCGCGAACTATATAAGCTGTATGCCATTACGGATAGGCCCAAGCGGTACCCATACGCCTGTTAACTACAGTTGCAGTTTTGTCGCTCAGGTGACATAAAGTTTGTCACCGTTCACTGAAGCAGTGGACCAGAAGCAGCCAGGTACAATCAGTATTTACTAGGCCAGCCAAGGACTACGGGTTCGCTGAACGATCACAATGATGATGATGGCGGCGGCAGCGGCGAAGAATTTTGTACGCGCGATTTACGTTGTACGAGCCCGACGTCTCAGTTGAGTCGTTGAGGTACGCCTGTCTACGTTCTAGGCGCTCATTCAATTTGTATTTCCATTATCTCGCTCCGCCAGCTATACGGGCTTAGTTATAATAGCACAGATGGGAAAAAATACAGTCAACTTTGATTACTGTAGTTGTTAACGTTCACGATAGGAGAAAACGTGGAACACTGCCACATCGTCTCTGTCGTTATTATGATTAGCATTGCATGCTGGTAAGCAGATTAGAAATTATTGGTTGAATTTAAGGGAAAAGTTGACCAACGAGGTTTACAGAAAAAAAATTAGAGAAAATATTAAGCGTAACATTTTACAATATACGGTAAATTACCACACATTTCAGTAATAATGTGACTCGACGTAAGTGTTCAGACTACTATAGGATGTTCTTCTTAGGAGACCTTCTAATTCATTACGATGCAGCTCACCTGTTGTCCACTAAGCGATATCAAAGTTGTTTTGGCCCAGCATGCTCTTATTATCTAATGATCTCCTCTAAGCACACCGTATACGTATTTATGTATCTGACGTAGCACTTGTGACTACTAATTCGGGCCGTTAGAATAGTCAGTCGTCTATTTCTCTATATTCTCTGGCTGCGCGAGTGTCCCACTTCTGGCTGGCGTAAGTGTCTAATCCATAACGTCTTTTTTCTGAACACGTCAGATCAGCCGCACCTGCAGGTTATGAAATCGCTCGTCGACGATGTGGCCTCCGCCTAGTCGTTGACGAAAATATTCCACCGTGTGCGTATCCGCGGCAGCTCCCGGCCTGGCTGGTGCGGCAGCGATGCTAAACTAGGCGCCATTGCTTGGGAAAGCGATAAACAAGGACTGTCTTAAGCTCTTTATTGTTGTGAGGTAGCTGGTTTTTTAGGCCAGAGTGACAAAAGTTTCCTTACTGAGCTAGATGTCCCGGGCGAGCAACAGGCAACCCGACGTAGAGGTTCAGGCTGTTTAGGTATAACATGTTCCACCAACCTAACCATCATCAAGTAACCTTGTCGTAGCTTAAAAGCTTACACATATATGTAATAGCAAATTACAGGTACCCTTAAAATCATTGATCTGGTTCTGTTTTGTAACATGGTTATAACAATTAGGAGTTCTAAAATGGTGCTCCATGCAATGACAGGCTTCAACAGACGGTGTTCTTTGGTTTGAAATTGACTTAATTCTTCTAAAGCTTCCTCACTTATCTTTTATGGTCATTTTATAGTCTCCCTTCCAACGGATTTCATTACAGATTTTTAATGACGGATCTCATAACCGTTTTACAATGCTTTTAATAACGCATTGCAATAAAAAAGATCAGTAGTAGAACAGACACGCGCAAATCACACATCTATAAACTGTTTACATTTATGCAATTATAACCACATATAAATAACATCTATAATGCATAAATAATTATAGTGCCAATTATAGTAGCCAGTATTCAGTGCAGAATTCGGTTCGGATAGTCAGCAGAGACATATATGCTAATTATATACGTAAATCGTCGGCTGTACAGTTGCCGTTTCACTAGTCCTACTGGCCACGTAGCATTCTTATAATTCAGTACAATATGTAGGACCATCGTATTACTCTAACGGCCCAGCCTAAAGCGCAGACGGAAGATTTCGGAGCATGGTCGTGTTGGACGCTTAAATCGTACGCAACGATTTCTGTGTGATGATCGTGCCTAATTGTCGTTGTATCAAACTTATAGCATCTATCGACGACTTTAGTCGATCTTGTTCCAATCTCAATAATCAGGTTATTTTTTATGTACACTCAGATTTGTAGCGCCAAGCTAGTGTTGCTTTTGAGCCCCTTCTTCCAAAAACGCACACATTAATATACAGTAGCTACCAGGGAAACTTTTTCGCCATAAGTTCACGTTCCACTTGCGGTCCTTTGCTCGTGACCGCGAGACGCAACTCTAGGTCATTGGTCGCACAGGGATACATACGTGGTTATGTATACACGCACATATAGAAACGATTATCGATCCTCGTGCTTGAATTAACAGTTTCTATTTGCACGTTGCAGTGGGAGCCTAGCAGTTTAAAAATATTGGTTGGAAAGCGTACGAACTGCTTTTCAAAGCAGATGTCTTTATTCGTCACAATCGTGATCCCAAGACGCTGCTAGGAATGTTTACGAGGCCAGGCCCTCTCGAAACTAATCGACTGTTACTAGAATCACTTCTGTTTTCTGTCCTTACCGACCTCTTCCCTAGTGCGACTGTTTGCCTTGAGAAGGAAAGTAGGTTCTGTCGTTTGTCCAGTTTGTCGGGCTATTAATCAATCGTGGTCTACTTTTGGCGTACGAGTGCTTCCTGATATGTGTGTACCCTTTCTGTGAACCCATTCCAATACTATGACCACCAATCGGCTCCTCGTAAGCTAAAACGCGTTTCGACTATATCGGCCGATGCCCTATTCAACTCACTGGATTCGGTATAGGACATTCTACAACGGTGTGCCGTATTGCAGTGCACTAGCAGATGGCTAAGTAATAACTAATAGAAAATTCGTGTAAGTGGTTAGATCTACAAATAAGGCCAGGATAAGCTACGCTACAAACGAACCGTACAGAGTTGGCAGATATATTAGTGCATAGTGTAGATTTAGATGGCAGAAAATGAAGGTATGGGGTAATTATGGAAAAAATTAGCACTGCGCTCTACAGCACTATAAAGGAAAGAAATAGAAGACTTGTGATAAACCAACTGGTAGCGCACTTACAGGTGGGCCAATACTAAAGAATAGCCGTCGTAAACGCTGAACAGGCAAAGGCAATAAAGACTAAGATGAACGTTTTGGCAGAAACGTCAGCTCGTCAACATTGACTGCCTTGGTTTCCTTTTCTACACATTCCCGCACAGCTTGCCGACTGGGGTCCTTTTTAGCCTCCATAATCCCCTTTCTGTCAGTGTTCGTAAGCTCTTTTCTGGACCTTTAGTCGAGAGAGAAGTAGGGTGTGCAAGAAGTACATCTTCTTCGTGGTGATCACTCTCTCTCGCAATATTTCTATTAGGGCAACTGCACCGGTGCTCGTCAGCGCAATGCCCACTGGTCATCGTTTTGCTGTTCCAGTCGTCAGCAGCCAGGCATATGTCCGATGTGTTCGTACAGCTACAAAGGTAGCAACGTGAATCCACAATAAGCTCCGGTTCTATCTAGTGTCTAGTCCCTGGCCTACTGGGATAAAGTGGGCGCAGATAAGTAAGGAAAAATGATGCGTGAGAACTTCACCATACGTTTCCATCTAACGCATGCATTACTATAACAGCTTGCGATAGGAGGAGTAGCCACTTAAGTTCTTAGGCCTTGGGGAAGGGGGGAAACGGGCTCAATCCGTAATTCTGGCGACGCCGGACTCTGTTCCTTTGTTTATTTTCCCCAGGGAAATGTTATTATTAGGCGTTGCGTATACTACGTTTTGCTGCTTTTGTTTGTGAGATCGAATAAGAAACACTTGTTGTGTCTTTAAATTGTAGGGATTCACGTACAAACGCAGTTTCAAAATCGTTGATGACTTTCTGCTCCGAAATGGCAAAAGCTTTTGAGTGTACACTTATTTGTTTAGTGATCGGGTGACAAAGGCTATTTTAATGAACTCGTTGCTCTTGCACAATAGTAAATGCTATTAAGGCTGATTGATCTAACACAGACATACAGAGTTATGTCGGAAAAAGGCTGTCCGATTATGTGTCTTAAAGTTAAATTCATAAATTGTTAAATTACTGGCCGTTATGTAAAATAGATCGGATTTTAAAGTATCGGATCATAAAGTCTTTATACATTTTTATTCATTAGTCAAACTTAATGGAAAGTATCATAAGACAAACGATTTACTGGTGTGGTAGCATTTTTTCGCACGGTTCAGTTCAGAACCATTTATACAGCAGGCCCTACTAAATATATTGTATAAGGTATGAGATATGATTCATCTGCTAAGGAAAAACGTGCATATAGCGTTTATATATTTGACCGAAATACTATACATAGCAGCACGCCAGATTCACTTCTGATTCGCTGGAAACGCATTGTTATACGTCTGCCCTCATTGTATTGCCGCTGTCGTATTTTCTATCGCTTTCGACGTTTTTTTATTGACGTGACGCGATGAAATCAATTAAAATTTAACTCTTAAGCTATATTATCGGGTGAAGTTTGAATAGCAAGCGAAGATCTTAAATGTAACAAGATGGCTATTTAGATCTACATTCTTCCTTCAAAGATGCATGCTCCCTACTCTACTCTATTACGTTCTTCAATTATGCTTCTAGTATAAGCTGTATCTGTACGTTCTTAATTACAGAATACCTAGAAGTATATAAAAATGCGTTCGTTTTATTTTCGACGATCGGACGATTGCCTTTCAGATACACTAATCTTTGAACTACCACAGTATCAGAATTTGAATGGGGTACAGAACTCAACTTTTTCGTATGACATCCATATTTTCTTATTTAAGAACATATGCATACTGGTTATAAGTCTATATAAATATATTAGTTTGCAAAATTATCAAAGTTACCTATCACCTGATGGGTACGCAACCACGCATGTTAGTGTTCCTACAGAATATGGAGGTACGCAGGGATGATATCGAGTGGGGTGTCGTTGGTCGGCCTTGCCTGTCTGTCCATGTAGGACGCAAGGAAGTCGGTGGCCAAGGGATTCCTCAAGGTTTGCAGCTCCGAGCTAAAGCAGAGGAGTGACCGTCGGCAAGCTAGTTGTTTGTGTGGCACGAGGCCTGAATTAAAAAGAGCAACTAAATGTATAACGCCTACAGCAGAAGCAGCAGGATAGTGGGCCGGGGATGCGACGTCAGTTATACGATCCCTGCTATGCCGTTCCGCCATGTTGTGAGCGCTGGCGGGGATTCAGAAGGTCTGCTCAAACTTTCAAATGGACGAAAATGGGCTACCGCCGCAATCACAGTTAGGAACACTGCTTGCTTGCTGCCTGCTTGACCCCATTGCGGTCCTGCGGCCGACTCTCGCCGGCAATGAGATGTCACTCACCCTTTTCCTCTCCCTTTAATATAGACCGGACCACATTTGCCAGTGGTCACTTAATTCTACTATCATCTGCAGTGGAATGGACCTGTGGCTGGGGAGGGTTGCAGAAAACCCTTCGAACTGCAAAAACCATCGCCGCTGAGGTCAGGGGCATTGCAAAGCAGAGAACAAAGAACCGGCGAGAGACCGCAACGGTCTTAGCAGCGGTCCTTAGTAGTAGGTGCTGTCATTGGCATCTTTTACTTAGTTACTGCTGCTACTGTTATACTGTGGCTGTAGTAGCGCTTAGTGCCGGATGATAAACTTTACGCACGGCGGGCAGCGATGAGTCAAACGTCGAAGCCAGACGCCGAGTAAGCAATGAAGGAGAAAGAAATAACTGTGCCAGTAACTGATTCCAGTGATTTTACACAACAGCTACGCCATCTTTCTTGCTGGACCCCTAGATATTAGGCGGTGGCACCTTTCTTTTGCTTTTTAAATAACTGTATTATTTTCTCTTGCGTAGGTTTTCTCTATACATGCTTTTCGAATCTATCGATTGTCAAGGCAGCTGACGAAGCTATCTTACAAGATCAGCTTGTCCTGAATAGGACAAATATGCGTTTAATAGAAAATGTTCTGCTTCTAATCGCAGTGGTAAGAATGTGTAAAGCAATATAATACCACATATTTTAATAAGCTGCCAAGTGATAGTGACCACCAAAAAAGTCAAATATACAATCATGGCTAGTATTTTCGTTATCAATGCCAGAGCATATGATGCGTTCCACAAGGTCTTTATTGAAAAATCAGAGTTTTAGACATTGCCAGTACACATCATTATGGTTCGAGCCAACCTTTGCCTATATCAAATATTGTCTTAAAAAAACAGCACGTTTATTTCATCGACAGTCGGTGTATTTGGAGGATTGTACACTATGCCGCTTGAATCGCTTAAAACAGCTACAATCATGTAACCATCTATATACGCAGATACCTTGTAATACAAATTTAAAGAACAAACGAAAACGAAGGCGTCGAGATATTACGTACGGTGAGTGGTAAATATGTGGGCTTCATAACAGTCTCACGCACCCTACTTCTAGCAACGTTTGTAACCATGGGTCAGCCTTTTTTTTGTCGATCCATCTTACAATAGCAAGTCTTTCTTATAATATTCAATTACGGCTATACGTACATATGTATTCCTGTTTACATGAGCTTACAGCTTACAGTGTTTCATACTGCATGAACGAGAACATCGACAGACAAATCCATGTAAACCTTGACAAACCCATATCTAGAGAACAAAGTGACATGAGAATCTTTAAGAAAGCGACATAAACGATACTAAACAAAATTTTCATGTTTTATAACGGGAAAATGTCTTGCACAGGGAAACAGCAGATGTCTCGACTAGAAACAGCACTGCCCGCTGCGTGAATGAGACTCCAGTGAACGAAAAGTGGGCCAAGATCCTCTTTTCGAAAGCTGTTCCGAGACGCCACTGCTGGCGCTGTTTCGATAACTCGCTTAAAAAATAAGCAAAGAAGGAGCGAAATAAAAAGTGAATAAAAGTGGGCTAAGTTACGCTAGCACGATTACTTTTCTCGCATTTGCGGGCGGAAGCGAGTCTAGCCCAGCCTCCTTAGGAAGGCCTGTTGCTTTAGAAAAAGGAAGAATGAAGATAGTGTATATGTGCTATATCGAAATACGTGGGCCCATTCGTGGGTTTGACCAGGTTTGACAAGTAATTGCTAGAGTATCGGCGAGCATCAGGCCCGTTCTTGGAACTGCCAGGACCGCTCGAGGCCAAAGTAGGGACCGCTACTTTAACTACGCTCTAGTGTGAGCCTCAGTCTGATGAAAAAAAAATTGGCACCGTCACTTCTAACGTGCGCATTACCCGTGAGTCTCAATGGAAAAATTAAAAAATATGCCATTTGCAAAATGAATACTATTTCGTGACAACGAAAGCTCAGTGAGAAAGGCGCTTGGGTAAAAAATAAGCGCTTGTTACAAGCAACCGCATTTCTGTGCTCGTTTATACATGCTCTCGAAACAAACCTAGAGTGCTATTGTTCCTAACATTCATACGACCTGAGGCAGAATTCAACTCACCTCATCAAAAGTGCATAAGTTAGGGTAGAGTGATATACATACAAATTGCTACTTAAAACCCCACTGAGTTTTTTTTTGGGTCGTGCAATTTGCTATTAAAATATACACGCGGTGCTAACTATAAAAAAGGAAACCTTGACGGGTGTAACTCTACCAGGATCGAGAGTTTGGAATTAAGCAAATTGAGGGTATATTGAGGATAGATTATTGCTGAAATTTCGAACTCTGCAGCATTTATTATGCATTCATTCGTATGCTCATTCTGGCACATTGAATATCCTTGGGTTCGACCTATATTAGGGTAATATTCTATCCAAAATAGGCTAATAAATGGCTATTGAGGCTAAGTTTTTTGTATAGCATACCAGGTACGGGCACATATTGGCAAAAAGGTGTACTAAGCTAATTATCATTAAAAGCTTGGAAATATATCATTTAATGAATAGGTATTCTTGTATAGGCTGAGCCTACATTAATGCGGATGATCTCACAATTAAATAATGCTGTATATGATCAGTAGGAAAAAAACACGTGCCGAAACGACCATGTTGTCACCTTGACGAAGGCTTCTTTAGATTAAAGTGCTTTCTATTTATCTATTTCTATATATTTATATTGAAATTAAATTCTCTATTTATCTATGTGTATATATATATATATATGTTTGTTAAGGTACCCTGAAAAAGTCACCATACATACATACATTTTTTGACTCTTGGAGTTCGGCGAATACGAAACTTCCGCACTCCGATCCATCTCGTCAGAGATTAACTATAATCCGCCAGCTGCGCCACGCAATATTTTGTTTAGCTTCGATAGCTGTATCTCCGATCGACGGGTAACTGAGGATTGAAAACTCCGCTGCTAACCATTATCGCATCGGAATCGAAGAAAGGAATATTTGAGAACGGGTTTAGAGACCTGGGTAGAACGGGTTGAATCAGTACAACGTATATGTGCATCAGCCATAGGAATGCACGGCGCCTTCGAAATCGAAGAATGTTTGAGTGAATATAATAAAACAAAATAGCGCCACTGCTTTTAAGGAAGCGGTAGGAAACGTCGATGATATAGACCAGACAGTTAGCCTACTTTAGGCCTCCTTCGTCACAATCCTAGTCCAGCCAACAGAACTCGATTTCTGATTACTTCTTGCTGAAAGGAAAGTCCTGGACCGTGATTTTGGGAAGAAGGTGGAGTGGACTAAGGCTCCTTCTCGACTTCATCTTTGCGAGCATCCCCCAGGACGAGAGGACCATACTGCTCTTGCGACTGATTCGGTTACTGCTCGCCCAAGTAGAACTCACTCCACTTTTTTTCGCCTTCTTCTTCTTGACCACTGCTTCTTCACCGGTTAGTTCGCTACCAATCTGTTATTAGCCAAAGCCGATGTCGTCCCAGTATGGTGGCCTAGGCCCTATAACGATCTGCTGGTGCCGTATTGATAGTCCCAATCATGTTGGTTGGTTAATACTGGAACCAACGAGCAAAGACAGCTCTTACAGTGGGGGGTGTCGCCCCACTGGATTAACAAGCGTGAGCTCGTTTGAAACGAGTCCATTCCGCCAATCTGTCTCTCGACAAAAATATAAAGCGGAGATGGGTTGTTAAACAGGGTCGTCGTCGTCGGTTGTTTGAGTTACATAGTCTCTTAGTCAGTTCGCCTGCGGCGGCTGTCCATCGATGCCCATGATGATCGACTGGATGCTACTCTCAACAAAGATCCAAATTTAGCCTATGAACAGGATCTTCAAAAGTGAGATGAAGAATGTCTTCTTGTAAGATATGTAGTATAGGATACAAGACTGCACTAACTAGGTTATGGTTCACTTCAAGTCACAAGTTCTAATTTCTTACTATTATTTTATTAATTTGTGAGAGTTGTTCTGGTGTCGAAAAGCTATTTGTGCTAGCATATACATTCGTTTGGGTAGAAATTATGTGACCAACGTGTTATTTTGTGGTTCACACACTTCGGCCGACAAAAAAAGGCCTTTGTCGAGTTGAATAATAACTACTGTTTTATGATTTTTTCAAGGAAGAATATTTGCGTAGATCGAAAGAAAGGTGCAGTATAGCGTTGAATTATGACAAAAAAATCAGGAAGGATTGCGCATGCTGCTGTACCCTTTGACGTTGATTGGTGTCGAACGCAAGAAGACCAGTAGGAGGTATTCTGGTGGAAAATATACTGTCCATACATAAACTGAGCGCAGCTATAACCTATGTAGGTTGCGAGCACGCATCACATTGCAACCTACTAAGATAGTAAGTAGGGCTAAAAGGTTTAGTTTTTTTATTGTAAGTATACGTTTATAGCCGAGATAGTTTTGATCACTTTCATGTTAGGTGATATTGTCCTGTGGCTGCCAGCTAAAAAAATTAGACGACTTTTGTGAAAACACTCTATATGTATGCAACATTCATAACTGTTCTACATTAGCATGTGAATGAATATTCTATCCTTGAGGGTCAGCGGAATATTTTGTGAAGTTTGAAGTAACGCTCTGAATACGGCAACAACTATTTTGGCCAGATGCGGGTTGCGCCTCGTCTTGTTTTTCGGCCGTTTGCTAGTGCTAGTGCTTGTCACCATTTTAAAACTAATTTTTGGGTGTTCTTCATTATTGTTGAACTCAGCGCTTCGCTCGACATGCCCGTGCACCCGCAGCTGGGTAAGACGTCAACGAAAAGTGTTGGGAGTCTGATATCGGCGACGACGTGAAGCCTATACGCCCCGTTAAATTTAAGGGAATAACGTGTCCCTGCTGTCTCAACACAGCTAGGGAACGTAGAGACTCACTTCAAATGGAATCGCAGGCGGGTCGACCCGATTTTTGCGACTTCGGTCGGTTTACTTGGCCAGTAGGAGAGACTCAATCCGCAGGCGCCATTGATGAAAGCGGTGGCTACGAAGCGAAGGAGGTAAGATATGGAAGCGTTCAGGGAGACCCAGTGCCGCACCTGAACATTCCCAGTGCCCACTCAAAGCTAAGCTTTGAAGGCGATGCTAGTCACATGTCTTGACAACGAGGTTTCTTCGAAGCTGCTCGTCCTCTTTCTGCTGGTATCTAGCCTTTTCACTGTGGCCTTTTGCCGACCAGCTAGCTTTAGGTAGTAAGGCCAACTTGGTAGGACTCGGTCTAACTATAGTACGGCGTCGATGACCTCCGAAAGAAGAATCAAAAGGAGGACGCAGCAAGTGGACCTATGGACTCGACCCAAAAGCCGTCTCTTCTAAAGGTAGAAGAGAAGAGGTAACCAAGAATCTTGGAAGTTCTTTTCTCTAACTGTAGCTACGCGCGGGCCAAACGAAAGCAGGCCTGCCGTCGGCACGTCGGATGTACTGACTACTCGGGCCAAAACATGTCAACGTTTATTAAGCTAGGCGACTTGTCATAAGAGTGTAGGACTCGAAATGACATAGCTATATACCAGGAAAAGGGAAACGCGCATGCGGGCAATAAGCATCCAGCATTTGTATTAATGAAGGACCGTTGCGAGGGTAATACATATATTTTATTCGTATTAGACAAAAAATTTCTACCGCACTATATAAAGTTGCCGCAAATATAGATGAAAAATTGCTTAAACCCCGCCGTTAATATTGATTCGTGATCGGTTGCTCTTATGCGCTTTGTGACTTCTGCTAATTTATAATAGCTAAATAAAATAATTTTATTGGTAAATTAATGAACGTGCTGTAGCGCTTTTTTTTCTATACTATCGTTATCTTTTTAATATAATTGGTAAATATAACTAGAATACCTAATTCACTCACATGTTCTGCTTTGACATTTAACGAACGATACATTCAGTAATATATAATGACTAAATGCATAAGGAAGTAGATTAATTAAAGATTAAAAGAGTGATACGGACTCTTCGTTCGTATCCGTTCTTGATCTTGTGCCTCCGCTTTTGGCCAGGAAGAAACTGTCTTTGTGTGACGTGATATTCTGGGCGTCCTACGTGAAGGTAAAGGACGTGTTTCATCTAAGTGGCTCAACCGGACCTAAGAAGAGCTGCGCCAGTAGTAGCATTAATAACGTCAGCTCCGACAGAACAATAGCTACAAGTACGGGTTGTCGCTAGCTTGAGCAACCAACCTTGTCCGATTTCTTTCGCCTACTCTGTTGCATATTATGGACACGCAGAATGGTCCCCGTGGGTCCGTCTTTCTCCTACAGCCCTCCTAAGTGGTGAGTGGTACCCCAGTAACCAGTTCCGCACTAAGTCACCGACTTCATATCGATGCAGTGTGTACCATTAACAAGTACACCATTCTGTTCCTGCTGATGTTGCTTGGATCAGGAATACGGTGAGGCTCTGCCGTATTCTGCTAATATCGGTGGCAACTCTTTGTGCGAGACAAACTGAAGAATAGGGCAAAACGGGGGTAAAAAAAAAGAGAAGATAAGTTGCTATTTGCAACTAGAAATGGCTGTGGTCATACTTGTTGATATCGTTCCGTTAGGTGTAGCCTGGCGTTCGTCAATGGTCCTGCATCTATCAGCCGAGATCGGCAATTAATAGATTAGGCCTGTGCTTATTACGCAGAAGAAAAAGGCGCACCTACGCCTATTTGTCCGCCCACATTTTGCTTTTTACCGTGAGACTGTTACGAGTTGTTGGATTAGCGAGAGCAACAATACAGCATAAAGTATACATCTTATTTAGCCAATACACTTACTACGCATATCCGATATTACATTTTATTGTATTATCATGACGTGGGACCTTGTGCACAGATATGCCTAAATTAGCAGTATAGGCGACTGTAAAAACGTGCCATGGGTATGAATATAAGAATATGTGATACTCTAGTATGTACCGGCTCTTATAAAATACCGAAAATTGCACCCGTAAGCGTATTTTTTAAGATAACTGGACCGTCAATTATCTTACAATGAAGTGGTAGAAATGAGGCCGCTTTGGAACGTCGTGTGTGCCAAAATGTTTATACATTCACGGTTATACTATAATATTCCCTAGATAACGATTTAGATACCCATGCACGTACACTACATATAGACTACGAGGTCTGTCTGAAACGGACAATAAATATCATTTCGTGCTCGAACTTTAAATTATATTCAGTCCAAGTGACGAAGTTAGAAAGTCCATCGAAGAAACTTTGTTGGAACTTCGATGCACATATATAACCCTGCCTCAAGCGTTTCCCCCTGGTTCTTTAAGTTATTCATTTTTCTGTACGGCTTCTAACCGCCAGCATAGGCGTAACTAGCAGGTGACTCAGCTACAAGAGCATGACTCAACACTTACGACGGGCATTGGCTAGAAAAGGTGGGCTTCGAAGCAAGAATGGGTTCAGAGCCTATCCACGAAACAAAACATGAAACGAAAAGGGTAAAATAACAGTGAAGTTAACCAGTTTAAGAATTAACGAGAGCGTCAAAAAAACGAAAAACTACGAGCAATTAGGTGAAGACAGTGTCTACTATCGAATCCTGTCTAGGGACGCTGAATTAAGGAAAAAATAGATGAGCGGGTTAGCACCCCTCTGGCCCTGTATCCCCATTTTTAGAGCGCAGCGTCCGCCTCTTCGTCTTGACTACATCCCTCTCTTCATCCTGCTGGTCTTCCGTCTCAAGGGTCCTGGCTATTCCTTCAGTTATTAAATCACCTTCACTGACCTGTGAATCTGGCCACACCTAGTCGACCTCTTGAGGTCTGAGACCGTTGTAAGGCAGTTGGCAATTGTGGACGTTCTCCGTTCGCGGCGGCAGCGCCCGCTCTCGTTTGCCTCGCTACGGCTTGTCTCGACTTGCTGTTTTCTATGGTTCCACAGAGATTTTCCTATTTCCTTCTGTCGTCTTTGTTAAAGGCGAACTTTTCACACGTAAAGCATTCTACACAACGGGTCTTAGTGATAAGTAAGGCAGTGTACGAAGTCTTAGTTGACATAAGCAGTAGGCGCATCCGCATATCCAGACAAAGTTTACGTTCATGTTTTGTTTGCAGTAGCGCTTTATCTGTGTCCGGAATCAGGCATCCACTGCTTTTGTGTTTCGTTTATCCAAGGTCACGTTGAGCTCCGTTGGCAATGCGTTCTTATCATAGCGCGAATGTTGCCACAATCATCACAATAATCATAAGTAGGCATATCCCGCCCGTGATACTGCAAAGCTAGCTTGACGATTGTTACGGCTTCTTTGTCGTGGCAAACTCGAGTCGGAAGGAAGAAATAATCGAAGAAGATCACTATTATTAATAACACTGACGAATAAGTAAGAAATAGAAACAAATCGATTTCTTCAAGGGCAGAGACTAGTTCTGATGTGAGCAGCCGGCGATAGATTCTTCTAGGGGTGATCGCTAAAGAAGCTCTACCCCTCGTGTGTGGCGACTGGTCAAGTGCAAACACTTGTTGTTTGGCCCCTCGTGCATAATCACTGAGCTATGCGGACGAAGCCTTTGCATCCACCTACCGCCAGTTCGATGCGCCCAACGCTAACTCCTGGTGAGACAAGTGATCACAGTATCATACGGGAAACGCAGCTTCTATACGCGCATGTAGAGCTACAATTAGCCCGCGTTACAAAGTATATCGGCAGTATATCACAAAATTGTACGGCATTGGCATATGGTGCAGGCACGACAACGTAAATGAGGTGGCTGGACAGGTAAATGAAATTTATGTGGAAACTTCAGATGTTTGTTACTGTGGCTATCCTTATGGGGACAGTCGCAAGAGATTTGGGTTGACGGCATTACCTCCTCTGTCCTCTAACTTCTCAACGGCTGCATACCCTCAACAAGTTGCGCCTGCAACTATCCAACCAGTGACGCAAAAGGCAACGTGCAAGTATGGCATTCGTCGCTATCGTTGCTGCTGTTGTTCATCTTATATTATGGTTATTATGACTGTCGTACGTGTTGCTGTTCTTCACGTTATAACTGGCCTGGAAGACAAAGGCTGCTCGTGCGGCGAGACAAGCGCCGAGCGGGCCTTCTCGGTCTGTCTCCGGGAAATGCCGCTGTTTGACATGGAAGCAACGGTCATAGGCAGGCAATACATTATCCTGTTGTCTAACAAAGCACGCCGAAGCGATGGAGAAAGCTTTGGCCGAGGAAGACAAACAGGATCGAAGGCGGTACCAACGCGCGAAGTCAAAAAGGTGCGAGAAATAACGAGTGTAAAGTCCGGTTGGCCATTGAGTAGAAGCGTACTGAACTTTCATAGTTGAAGCCAACGACACCACAAGAGTTAAAGGAGTCGGCTAGCACGTATGCAGCATAGATATAGAAGCGCCTAATATTGATGGCATCTTCAAGGTTCCGAGCTGAGATTTACAGGAGAATGTGAACAGCCACAACTTTCTGCCTGGAAGCGAACATCTAAATAAACTAAATGTGTATTGTCGGTTACATAAAGCAATTATTCCAGTGCTGAATAATGACACTGAATGAGATCCAACACTCAGAATTAAGTATTCTACCGATTGGCTTGGACTTATAAGTGCCTGTCAAACTGAAGGCCAAGGCCAACTGCAGCATGATAACTTACATATTACTGTTATATCTCGGAGGTATAAGATGGCAGAACGGTTTCTCTCTCGCCGTTTTGTGGACGGTACGTGAAAGTTACGCCGGATCATGCAATGTGGAACTCATTTGCGATACAAGCTAGGACTTCAGGACGACCAAGCTTTTATATAGGGATACATTGTTACAATGATGAGTACAGCTGGTCTGTTCTATTAGGGCCAGTGCGACGCGTTGCTGTTCATGTTCGACGATATTCAAGACGCTGTCTTCTCCCTTTATCATAATCACATGCATTCGTTTGATCTAAGAGGCAAGAACCAGGCAATATGGTACCTTCGATAGGCTCTGAGTCGTTTTCCATACAAGCGTATGATAGATGTTCCACTGTTTCAACACCACGTAACCGAGAAGCCTACCTCGTGCCAGGACCACTTTAATGTTCACATTTCATTTTTGGTTTACTCATCCCACTTCTGTCTGCGGGCTCGTAATGTTTGTGGGGCACTTTTTAATGGAGATTTTGTTTTGGCTGAAAATTCTTTTTTTGTCTCTGCTCTCTTACATTATCTCTGATGTTTAGGCTCGCCCAGCTGATGCGCATCCAGCCCATTGAAGGCATGCCACTAGCTTTAGCTTATGTAGATGCACCACCTTGCTCCAGCGTTACTCACTGTGGGTTCCAATACATCTAGCAACGGGCACGCATAGAAAACCAGCGGTCTTTTGTTGAGTTGCCACTAGATAGATTCTCCCATTGTGCCTTTCTTCCTTCATCCTACTCTATTTTTACTGTTAATCAATACGGTTGTGGCGACCAAGTCCGCGGGCGCCAGCAAGCCGATAATTTAGGCAAAGAGCCGGCCAGCTCGCGGGGTGCTCGATCCGCCATGCGCTCTAATTTTTGTTGGCTGTTCAGAGAAGTGGCACTCATCGGTTGGGTCGTCACCTCTCTTACTGTCAGATCACCTAGACGCCTTCGCCCCAACGTAAAGCGCACTGTATGTATATTCTCTGATACATTGTTATGCACAATTAAAAAAAGATGGCCGTCAATAGCGTGGCAATGATGAGAGGAGTATCACTCATCTCCTGAACTCGATAAGAAGTGAAGTATCTATATAAAATGCTGGTTCGAAGGTTTTTGACAACGACTAGTAAGGTGTGCTTTGAAAAGGTCTCAGCAGAGCTTCCGAATTTTTCTTTCCGGTCGGAAATTGAAAAAAAATTAAAAAATTATATATAGTAAAAACCGAATACACAATTCAACAGTGGCCGAATTATTACCGGCAAGAATTTCGCGCGGCCGTTCATAAGGGAGCTGATCGCGGGAACAGTAGGTTTTGTGTGATAAACATCGGATAAATGCCGCTATGCCCATTTTTTCAATTCATCAAGGTATATCATCATATCGATTAAACAACGAACAAATTGACTCGTCCACCCCAGTACAACGTACTCGCCGTGGCCACGGCTGGCTCGTCCGCTTTTCTTAAAACAAAACTATTCCTATTACCGTTATTTTTTCCTATGTTTTCAACCAGGCGCGTCAGGATAGCGCTATTATAATTCGAGCTCTTCAGCTCATCATCAAGCTTCATAGAAATGGAGAAACCGTAAAGATGCGAAGACAGTAAACAAAAGACGGACCTTAATTTTCCTATGCTGCTGTTGACCGTTCTCTGGGCAAGCTTTATTTTTAATCATTTTTTACATCTTCTGCCACCATTCCGCTTGTACTGGCGTCAGTTCTTTTTCAGTTGAACGCATTCAGGTAGGTCAGGTTGATAGAAGTGGATCACGATGAACGGCCCTTGCGCTTGGCGCCTAATAGTTTTTGGTAGATTTGACTGTACGCGCTGAAAATCGAAATCAAACAAAGATCTGTTTGCTTGCTATCTACGTAGAATTCACTTCGAGCGAAAGCTTCGAAGACGAAAGCGTGCAAAAAACATTGTTGAATGTTAGTAAATGAGACAAGGCAAAAGAAGGTCCAGCCAAGGCTTGCTAAAGAAATGTCCAGAGCACGATTGGCAAGCGGAAAGTAGCCCGAGACGCACAGGCTAAAACGATTAGGTTATAGAGTCCCCCATCGAAGCAGATAACGTCGTGGTACTGGGAAGAACTTAGAAAGAGCAATTTTGATACAAATATTAAATGCTGTCCGAGTCACGTTATCCTTGCGGAAACGCCTTAAGGTTGGTTGGCACTAGCGCTAGTATCGAACGGGTAAGAGGATTACCTAAGATATTTACTTGATCTAGTGTTAGTCTCATGCGTCTACTATAACTGTTCCAACTATCGCTATTAAGGTAACGACACCCTGTTAGTTTGTTTTCGAAGAGACAACAAAGACGTACTGACGTTCGGATGCAGTACCAGCTATTCGAAAACAATGAGAAGCTAAAAGTTGGCTTCCGACATACTTGTTTTTCATTTAGCAGTTACGGTCAGCACTGATATCATGAAGAGAAATGCATACATTTTTTTTTTGCCTTTAAAACAATTGCAATAGGTTTCTGGTGACACAAACGTACATTGTTAACGTCTCGCTAGAGATACGTTATAGCAGCAATAACTATATGCTGGTAGAAAAGAATAGAGGAAATTTGCTTTAGCGGTGCTCTAAGTAAAGTAAACAGTGTCAAATCTAAAGTGACATTTCGTTTGAGCCACATAATACACGCTACGCATGAGCCAGTCTATGCTGATTAGTACAGCGAACACATAAGTATCATTGCTGTTCATTTAGTCTATTTGCTCTGATCATAACCAACCTTTATAGTCTTTATACTGTTCCTCGTCCGAGTAGCAGTTAGAGTAACAACGCAGTCAATTTATATTGCTAGTCTCAATAAACAATTTGCCTACCAAGTCCAGACGTAGGCCTACGAGATCTAATCTCAGCCTCGTGGCCGTCTTGAGCAGGAAGCTTCGGTCTGTCTGTTTCGTTGATTTAGAGTCAAAGGAACGAGTGTGAATGAAACGGGCTAAATAGCTGCAATTATTATACGACATTTGTCTCAATGCTAGTCGATAAAATATCACTTAGATGGTTAGTATGATCCAGTATATGTTTGACAGGAGACGAGTTCGATACGAAGAACAGATACATAGAAAAAACACTCCCTGTTCGTTTCCGCCCAATGATCCTCTCACTTGTACCTTTCCGTTCCGTATTCTCTCTCAAACTACAGATATACCATATGGTCTCGTCCAGATCTTATGCATAATGTATGAGCTGGCTATTTTCCTAACAACTTCATAGGGTTGCACCGCACGTGTAGGCACACAAGCAGACATGTGAAACGAACTAGATCCTGGGCTTAAATGCATGACTGAAAATTCATCTATCGATCGATCGAACTCAACGAGAAAGTAAAGATTGGCGAAGCATCGTAGGAAAAAAAAGAAAGCTTTCGTAGCAGATTATATTGGTTATTTATGAATAATTCCAATGCAACCGGCCTGTACGATCCAGTCCCTTACATTTAGGATGACTAAGTTGTACGCAAAACGGAGAGCGTCATGAGATGATTTCGATCGTGGGACAGAGACTGTAAAAATTGCCATCGCCAGGAGGCAGCCGTACCAGGGTATTCATGTACCGAAACCGACTTTTCTCCATTCTGAGTTTTTCTCACGCTGGTTTACTTTTGGCGCTTCTCTCGACCCCCACGGCTCAGCAATCCGCTTCCACGGCAGCCAACAAACTAGTAGGTTCTTCTCTGTCGCCCTGACCCCAGTAAACTTTAGCTTCCACCTTTCAATACGACCATTATGTTAGGCACAGCTGCTCATTGAAGCGTTTTTCGAAAGAGCCCACTCCAAGCCTGGCCACCTTGCTCCAGTGAACGCTTCGTCTGTCTTGGTATGTGTATAAACCATTGACAATACAGAGGCTTGCGTCTACTGCATCTTCCGGGCCAAAAGCGATGGTGTCATCTGTGGATCGCAGTGTCGATTGTGTCCGCGCAGAAAAGTGGGACGTAACGAGCCCTCACGATGAAATTGGATTAAAGGCATTGGTATAGCTACGGAACTCAAATGAAGGAGGGTGGATATGTAGGAATGGCGCAACTATACAGCCACGTTCATTGCGATGAGCGCAGTTGGTCCACGTCGATGGAGTTCGACTTTGTCTTTTGCTGGACACGCACATAAATACTGATGCTTGAGGCATAGATGTGTCTGCTAGTAGGACAAAGCTTGGGAGCAGGATGGCTAAGCCTCGTGGCGCGGTTGAAGTAATGGAAATTCGTCGGTAATGCAGCGGCAATCGGAGCCATATTGCCGGTATTTAGCAGAATCGATAGTGTTAGTGGCTCGTTTATGTGGGCCTGCAACCTAATGGCTTCATGGTTTCATTCCAAAAAGAATTCAAATGAAGGAAATTGAAGGAACCGAGCGGAAGTTCAAGACGCCTGTTCGCCATTCGGTCGACAAAAAAGAACTAAGCTTCATGCATGCATTATGTAAAGATGACGAGCGATTCTGAAGACACTGTTTTTTTGCTCAAATAAATCGGCAGCTTAGGAGGAAGAAGACTAAATGACGCATCTTCATATATTTAGGGATTTTATTCAGATTGTTATCAGAGCTCGTGCATTGCACGCGTGCAGCGTTAATGAGGATGGCTATCATGGATTCAGAGCTACCTACACCACTTCTGTATGTATACTTATGCAGATTAATTGTTCTATTTGATTCTTCACATGCCTGCGCGCTTGTAGTGATAGGTGCTTTGTTGTGGTACGCAACTAGGCTACGGGCAGCTATTGGAGTAACAATTATGAGTAACTATATACTTTTACAAAATCTTACGACCATCGATCAGTCATAGATAGTAGACATTATGTGTGCCACAAAACCTCCAACCTAATACAATGATTAGCACACAATCAGTCGATGCATAGACGCTAAATATCCAGCTACAACAGCAGGGCCACAACATTATACGTACTAAGTTCATAACATAAGCCACATGTTAATCCGGACCGATCTGTCCTATGTTTAAATGGTGTTCGATCATTGCTCTTATAAAGCGAACAACGTAATAGATCTGTTCACTTTTAGCGGCCTTATTGGAGCTGGTATTATTACTTGACCAATGCTAGTGGTTCCGCGTTCGCTGACCCGATGACCTATCTCGTAGAAGGTGAATACTCCTGGGACATCATACTGGCCAGCAAAATAGGATATAGTCGCATCAGGTCTTCCTGCAGCGAGTTACAAAGCAGCATCGACATCTGGGGCCTGCTCGTCAGCTTGGTCCGAATCATACGAACGATGACCAATGGGGTGGACCTATCGAAGTAACAGCAGCTGTACAAAGGCCAGACTCTGCATGTCCAGGGGCCTGGCAGACGGTACGAATGCGCAAATAAAGCATATGTCTTGTATTCTATATAGATGAGAAAGCATGCAATACGTATCACCTCTACACAACACACGCTATTTTGCTATTATAAACATATGCTCTAACATGCGACAGGGTAATAGTGATTTTCGAATGTAAGGTGGGTACCTATTTAACAAGTTGAGTACATATCTTATTCAATATATATTTAACGATCTGTAAATATTAATTTACAACGCTTCATATATATGCCATATTTAGTAAATGCTTCGTTCTGAACTATTTGCCTACGAATAATAGGCTCCTAGTTTTCCATCGGTTTGCTTGTCATTTGTTGGTGACAATCACCTTACACCTAATTTCAAATCATACGGATCAAGACATGCCATCATCACAACGCCACTTGCATCATTGCTATCCACTATATTATCATAAATTAAGAGGATAACCAAGTTGTTCTTCCAAGCGTATGAACTGGGTGGGGTTTTTAGATTATTGTAACCCATTCCCTCGTCAGTCCTCGTTTGTGCCGCCCAAAACCTCGGAACCGCTGGCTAAGCCGGTCCATCTCTCCCTGTGAACATTGTCAAGATACGCGAAACTCGCGGCTGGATAAGTCTCAGATGGTAGCAACGCGGCCTCTGAGGAAGCGAAAATGCCAGGCTACCGGTCTAATTTGTCTAATACCGGTCGCTATCTGCACCATTTTAAGGTTCACGTGCATCCGCCTCTACTCCATTCACTCTCATTGCTTCCCTCTATACCTCAGAGCCGCGTGTTCTGAAAGCGGCAAATCTGGAACCCGTCGGGATTTAGTAGTGGAAACTGTAATAATACCAGCCTTTAACCCACCGGATCGCCTTTTCCATAGTCTTCTTATCCCACCCGTGCTCATAATCGATGACTGAGAACACTATGTGAAAGAGTGACTTGCTTCTAGTCCTGATGCTGCGTAACATGATAACCATATCTGTGGCAGAAGACTCCAACGTCCATGGGCTACCTAGGCAACCCTTGGCGACTCATGATGAGCCAGCGACCACATCACTGCAGCGCGTTCCAAATGTTGCTCGTGAGGACTAGCGCTGTGGATCAATGCCAAGCCATAACTCCAGAATACACAGGAGATTTCAACATAAAGCATACCCAGGCACAATCTCGACAAGGGACTTTAGTCCAGCTGTTCGTGGTTTCAGTTGTAGCTGCCTTTGAACTAAAGTGTGTTACGTATCGTTTTTCGCGAAAGATATCGTACATCAGTGATAACTCAAAGGATTTGGTTAAAGAGCGCCTACTTCGCGAACGGGCAAACGCCCCATACGCAGATATTCATCCTGCGGTCAGATCGGCGCAAAACACCCATGTCCCATATCAGTCCGCTTAGTGAATGGCATGGAGAGAAGCAGAATACTGTAAACTGTGTAGTGGTGGGACGAGAACAACGAGCGGATACGCGCCGTCTGGAAATGGGTTAGGACCTTGAACGGAACTCTGCAATAAACGATCGGTCGAGGTACTAGTACCACTAGTCTAAGGTAGTGATACCACGTAGGCTATGGAGGACACCCTTCCGTTCGCCGAGTAGTTCGTACGAGTTCCATCAAGGCCTGGTCGCCACCGTTACAGCTGCTACTGCTCCAAAGCAGACAGAATCAAACGGAGATAGTGAAAAAAGCAAGAGCGAGACGACAAGGCGTGCGGTGCATTTCATCGGGCTTAACTTTAATTTGTATCTAAATGGGGATTGTTTCACAGCAGAAGAGCGGTCCCGCCGTTGGAATGAAAATGAGGTAGGGAGCGTTGGGACAACGGAAACAGAACGCTGCGAACTTTGTGGACGTTACCGTTCTCGTCACAGTCAAGTTCCGAGCACAACTGAGCTTCCGTCTTCGTAGTACTTTATTCGAACTTCTTGCTTTCTGTTTGCGAAGTGGCCTGCTGCCGTCAGCTATTGAATAACGCATAGAGGTCCTATTAGAGAGTAGGAGCACTAGTAATAAACAAAGAGAAATGTGAAAAGCTACCGAAAGAACACTCTTGTTTTTGACAACAATAGGTGACTGTTCGTCATCGTAATAGAATTGACAGACCGCTTTAAACGTTTCGGTGCTGAAAAGAGAAAAAAAACAATGGGAAAAACAAATTAGCCCAGAGTTCGCTATTTAAAAATTTAGGTTTGGCACATAAGGCAAAGTTAAAAAATAGAGAGAGAAAGAGAAAGAGAGAGAGAGAGAGAGAGAGAGAGAGAGAGAGGGGGGGGAGAAAGATATTGTAAAATATGTTTTTCTGGTTGCGTGAAGAAATCGTTTTTGTTTAGGTAGTAAACATTTAATAATCGGTTTTGTTCAATTAGCCAAATTACATTCGCAAAGGAATTATAGCAATTGTTCCTTATGGCCGAACGTCTTCTCGATAGCTTTGCTATTCGGACGTCACCGATTAACCGCTAAGACAGAAAAGTATTACTATTACTGAGCTGCTTTAGGGCAGCTGGCCTAGTCACTTGAAAGCTTTTGGAAACATATGTCCTGAGCGAGTGTAGTAACTGGAACTGAAGCTCTTGAGGTAGCTTTCATACAGTGAACCCACGTGCTGTCTAAGAGCTTCGAAGAGTTCCTTTCTAACCGTTCATCGCAGTAGGTATAGCTCAAAGAGATAAATATACGCTGGTGCTTATTGCACTGCATATACCTTAAATGATATACTGAGATTTCGTTCAGATCGCTACCGTTAAAAGGTTTAGTCCGACATGTCGGCCAACTCGTGTTAGAACCTAATTACGGTAATATTAGGTCTAACTATGAAAATAGACACATTGTGTTCTATCAAGTGTCACTGGGAAGGGCTAAAAAATCATTCAAATTCAAGCAACGATTCCAGGACAATCACTTAACAAAATGAAATAAAGACATCTAATAAATGCAATTGTTGGTGTGTAGGGATTTATACCCATAAATATTAGGTTTTCTTTGTAAGCAAAGAACCTAATGACTGATATGCTTACCTATTATAAATTTGGTATTTAGTTTGCTTGAGTTGTTGTAGTAGTTTATTCACTTTATTTTTAATGTTAGGCTCAATGTTGGCCTGCACCGGCAAGATACTAATAAAAATATTTCGTTATACTTGGACTTTTAGTAATTGGTTTTTGCATGACTCTTTCTTCCCAAAATATCCCAAATAATAATGCCTCAACATTGTTATGACAATGCGATCTCTGGTTTTTCTAATCAGCCCTCTGCCCAACAGATTCGTTTGTAAACGGGGTCGACGAAGCTCGATACAAATACATGTAGCAGTTATACATGGGTGCAGGAAACTTCGGCCCAGCCGCATTCATTACGTCAATGGTGTGACAATCGAGAAGTTGAGCGTCGTTGTAGTTTTCTCAGCCTCTATCCTTCAATGACAGACAACAGCCTAAACTGCCTATGCATCGGTCGCGGCTGTAGCCAAACACTTTTCATGCCTGGTTGCACCATGTTGGTTCTTCTCACGCCAGCAGTGGGAACACTGGGAAACGAGACCGGTTTGGGTGATTTCCGCTTTTCATCGCTATAAAGCACGTCAACATGTCCCGCTGCCCTGTGCTATCTTTTGTTCTTTTCTCCCAACGCAACGATTTTCGTGCGTCTTCTTTCGCTCGTACTAACACTATATTTGATTCAGAACGGAAAAGGGTCATTAGCATCGCTAGCAATTTCGAATCCTGACCAGTACCACTTCTAAAGTTTGCTCAACTTCCTATACTTGTCAAGTTACAAGTGTAATGCTCGTCGCGCATGATTTCTGTGTCTTGATTATGGCTGTGCGCGTGCATTACCTCGATAACCAACCTCCAACATCAGCGACAACGGCGGCTGCAGCGGAGGTACCGCCAACGACAAAGGGCAAAACAAGTCTTTTCTTTCATTAAACGGGCGCCACGCTTGGACAAGCTGGGTTGCCAAGTTGGAGTTATTTTCAGACATCGTGCTGTCCATTCCGCATTCGGTACGTAATAAACAATAGAAGTTCATTGAAGTTACAGCTAGCTGTTTGCCTAACGGGCTACGTCCAGCGTAGATAAGCCCATGACTATGTTTCCTCATTGTGGTCATTCAACGGCTATGTTTGCACAAGATTCATTTTCTGTATAGGTTGTCCTCTCTATGAACGGAAGTAGGCAGGCAGCATTTTGCAAATGCAACTGTTACCTGTATTTCAATCTATTGCGTTTCAGATGAGGAATGCAAGAAGAAGACCTACTTTAGGTCTCCGTTCTGTTCGGAATTTTTACGTAAACTTGCCTCAAACTTAAGGCCATACGTTCAGTAACGGGGTGTTCTCGATTAGATGGCATGCCTTGGTCCGGCTAGCGATTTCCTTTCAAAACCCCGCTAGTAACGTCGTGTGAGTCCTCCTACCGAGTGTTCGATTGTTGTTAGCAATTGATTGCCGGCGGCACCAGTAGGGTCTTTTAACGTGTACATGAGCGTTGACTAATTTAAAGCAAACGCGGAAAAAAGCCCGGCCAAATCTGGTAGCATAGAAAGGCAAAAAGTTATCTATACTTTGGCCTGTCTGCCATTGGAACTGGAAATGCCCTCCAACAAATGGCCCCTGGATTGTCTCTTTTTTGGCACAAAGTGAAGATTGTCGACGGCAAAAATGACGGAAGGCTGGCAGAAGTGTAGGACGATAGAACAACTGTCAGATTCGGTTCGGCGCACGCAAGTATAAAGAAAGAAACGCAGAGAAGGGGTAGTCAAACTAGGTGACGAAACGTAACTCAATTAGGGTATGAAGATGAATAAAGGCTTCGCTCAGTGGCTCTCTCTTCACTATTTCAATAGGTTTGTTATGTCATATAAGAGCGTGTCAACTAGGACTCATAAGCAGCACGCGATTAAAACATTATTATTCTTGAAGCAATAAATAAACATTATTAAACTTGAAGATGTCAGAAACAAAGCAGTGAAACTTGAGTGCCGAGCCCCTAAGTAAGCGTAAATACGACTCGCACAGATCTTCTCAAATAGGAAACTACTATTAATTAGCTTCTCCATATTAGTTCTCATCTTGGTAAGAGTACAGGTTCAGATGCGATTAGTCTAAAAATTTTACACCATCTTTTTGGTTAGCCTATTGCTTTCGTCTGCATTATTCGCGTTAATACCAAGCATTTTATATATTTACGTAGGATTTATGTAAAATAGAATACGTGGTACGAAGCCATTGAAGACAGCAGTGGCTCTCGATTCTCTTTTCTCCTGTATGTGAAGCTTTACTGAGCAATCTTGCTTGACGTTTAAGGACAATCGTACAGTAGGGATCGATTGCTGCCTTTTTAAACTAGGACATCAGAATGTACACGTTCTCGGACGCGTGATCATTGCGGCGGATAAAAAATCGAGTAGAAAACATAAACCAGAGTAGGACATCAAAGAGGGAAAACACAGGCTCTGAGAAATCACTGCCAGCGCTGGTCCGTCGTCTCTTAGTCCTGAACTTCCGGGAATGCGTAGAACAAGAGCAAGGGTCTTACTAGCAATCATGAACGGCCGTATGGTGAGCCAGGGCGTAAAAACAAGTATAGGAAGGGCCCCCCTTATTTTTACTTTCTCGAAAAATACAGGCGCTCTGCGTGAAAGGGGAGAAAAGCAAAGATTTTGTGGTGTGTGAAGTATATAATGCGCACGTACTAATACAAAAAGCGACAAACCGGATATACAGGCTAAAGGGTGTCCCGGCCTTTTTTGACGCTTATGTTATGGCAAAATTCGAAGTTGTAGTTGTTGTCAGCGTCGTATCGAATAGACGACGCCTCTTTGCTCTCGGCCTTTGTAGTCTTCAAGATAGAGTACAGTACGTCCGCGCAGGGAAAAATCCTTCATTTCGCCGATTTAATAAAAAGGAAAATCGAAGTCGAAATGAGAGATGACTGTCTGTGTTGACGTAACAGAATTGTCTTGGGTGCTGGATCAGCAAACAATATTCGTCTACATAAAGCTAAGAAACTGTGTGCTAGATAATTTATATTAGGATATAGAGAAGTAGAAATTTCTAAATAATTCTAATCGAAAAATGTATAGGATAGGTCTATTTAGTGGACCGTTCGAAAGTGTTTTTGGTCTCACTAATAATTGATGATTTTTGTAAAGAAGCTTCTTTGACAAGCAAGTATCTTGATACGGAAGAATGTTTACAATATGCTGCCGCCGCAGCAGAGGAACTAATAGCGATATGTAAATAAAATGGGAAAAATCTTTATATAAAATTTTTGGTTGGTTTACTTCTCTCTTTGGAAACTAATGTAAGAGACAAAGAATATCGCCCTTCAAGGCCTGATGAATAAGAGGTGCTATGTGAGTCCGGTGATGTGAAGCTCGCGGCTAGCTGCCACAAAAGGCATAGCGTTAACATCGTGAAGGGCTTTCCTATATAGATAAATATATCATCTGTCTTTGACATCCTACGCAAAAAGGCATATAAGAGATTAGCCATTTTCGTTTCTAGATATGTTCCCTTGATTGCCCAACGGAGGCAAGTTGCCACTAAACATGTACTGTATACGATTGTGATCCCCAATAAGCTGTTCGTGTATGTATATATATATATATAACATCAAAAAAGTGATATAGCGATCTTCCTTATGGGCGCACAGTGTTAAGTATGCTTGAAGGATAAGACATCACCCTATACAGAACTACGCATTTAGAAGCTGCAATCTCCACTGCTACAAGTACTCTTAGAAACTTATACAATACATGAACCTACGCGAGCGAGAAGCGAATAGCAAAACGCGGCGTCAAATGAACCTTATTTGCCCTTTTTAAACAAGGAAAGGCTAGCATCAGCTTCGCGATATATCGTGTCTGGTCCTTATGGGGTTTTCAAGCAAAATAGGAAATGTCACCAATAACATAAGGCTGCACTTTTGCCTTTTTGCACCAAGGACGGTCAGTCGATGTCGGCTACAACGGCGATTCCTGCAGCACTTTGTGCAGAGAAAAAGGTTCGTCAACTCCAAAAAGCCTCGCGGTCACTGTACATTTCTCGCGCACTCTTACGAGTATATGTTAAACGCGAGACGCGGCCAGGGTCTGTGGAGCATATATGTAGCTTTCGGGCCTGATGATGCCTCGCGTCCTTTAGTCATCTCTATGGTTTATGTTGTCGCTGCTCGTCGTCACCGCTGTTGTTGACTCACTTGTTGTTGGTGGTCGTAGTGGTCGTATTGTTGTTGCCATCGTCGTCGTCGTCGTCGTTGCCGCCACTCCCGTTGTTGTTATTGCTGCTGCCGTCGTTATCGTTGGCCATGAATAATCCATTGACAACTACGGGGACGATAGCGGCGGTGGCGGCTACCAAAACGAGGAAATGCTTTTACTTCCCGACCCCCGGTCTTCTGCTATTTCTGAGCGTGCCGAGGCCCTGCTCTAGGGCCAGCAGTGAGTAGGCAGATCGAAGCAAGTACAGTTGTTCCATTCTGTTCAGCTCAACTTCCTTTCCTCAACTTGACTCTATATTCCCCTCAGTATTCACAGTCCATCACTCGTCCATCAATGTTGTGCAATATTGAGCTGGCTTAGGGTGTGGTATTCGGGCTCTGTTCTCCTTACTTAGCAAACAGCATTTCCATAGTCATGTTACTCTCTCGTGTAGTTGCTACTGTCGCTGACTGTCCACCTTTTAATCCTATTCCTGCTACCACCCGACACTGCGACAATCTTTCTTTGGTGATATTCGTCAACTTGTTCAGCCATTTGAGTCAATCGATTGGCCAATCGGACTAGGGTGCATTACTCCCTCAGGACATAGCGGATACGTTTTCCTGTGGCGTTTCTCACGACATTGTGGCATGTGCGAATACTTTCGATCACCCAGAAGTAATAGCAGCGACCCTAACCACGCGGCCCTCATTTTCTACCGATGGTTTCTTCTACGTTTGCTTTCCTTTCCACCCTTTCTTACTATCTTTTCCCGTGTCTACGTATGATAGTACAGGAACGAATGAACTCCATGATACCCTGCCAAATCTCGTGTACTCGACATACGTCGAAAGAGGAATAACGTTTCAGTGCAACACCAATAACGGTAGTCACGTTGGCAAACTGGCACAAACCCGGGAAAGATAGAACGAGTGACCAGCACTAGAGGAAGTAGACACCCACTCTTTAGTATGAAGGGAAGGGCAAAGCTAGAAGTGAAAACTAAGAGACGGCCAGTGTGTTTGATCGGCTAAAGCGGCACGCAAGATATGTGCAACCATGTTTGTTGATACCAGTTATCCTGGAAGCGAAACAGCGAGGTTGAGATACGGAAGTGGAGGGAAACACTCGCCGAGACCAAAACAGAAGAAAGGAGGCGAGGCCATGGCTTCAGTGATGGGGAAAATAAGGCGGCCCCACAACGCTGGCAAG
Organism: Varroa destructor; assembly: GCF_002443255.2. Classification (NCBI taxonomy): domain Eukaryota; kingdom Metazoa; phylum Arthropoda; class Arachnida; order Mesostigmata; family Varroidae; genus Varroa; species Varroa destructor. The sequence goes on along the minus strand of NW_019211455.1, from coordinate 52,924,079 downwards.
GCATAACTTGCAATTGATGATCGCACCCTCTAGTCTGCTTGCCTAGACCGTGTGTCCGGCTGTATACATCTACCCGCATTGGTATCGCTGGCTAAAGTTGCAATACGTAGTGGATAGCGCTATCTCGATGGATCTTGTGGATCTGTCTAGCAGCGCTTGCTGAATTCGTGTCTGTCGCTGTATTAATGGGAGTTGCCATGTCGACTATGCAATGGAGGCCAACAAGATCACTGGGAAACGGTTAAGAGGGCGATGGCTGGGTCAGTGTGTGCACGCGTTTATGTTGGATTGGGCCATTAAGCTGATTTGGTATAAGGCGTGAAAAATCCAATGACAATCTAGTAGCGAAAATGTAACCAACAGCAGATAACAGACAGACACGAAGATAGGCGCCGTTCGGACATCTGTCTTGTAACCTATCGTCCATAGATCACTAGGACAATGTGTAAGTTTCGGAGACATTTTTGTAACAGTAGCGCTCAAATAAAGCGCTAGATATATGTTTTGAGTTTATGCTAGATAGACTTGTTGCTGCAGCACAAGTGCAAATGCATAGTGGTCTGTTAATATATATATATATATATACATAGCTGATGGCCTTCGAGATATTCGCCCTTGTCAGCTCGTATCTCAGATTCAATGATTTGCTTATGTATCGTCCGAGAAAAGTACAATATCAGTTGTATGATGAAGCTAATCTACGGGAAGGACTTCCTGCATATTCGTCAATAATCAACGCGCGAAGAGCATAGACAGGTACTTAAATACTTCCTTATTGGAGTATAAATAATGCACAAATAAATGTGAACAAATATGTAGAAAGTGACCGCTCAGTTTTGTCTTCCTAAGTAGAGTAAATTAAGCTGTTGATGAGTTTTTTAACGATCGGAACACCTCCGTACGTTGTAATCCAGTTCTATTAGGGTAAGTTAGTCGCTGTACTTTTCTTCTTTTTGATCCCTATCAGATTTGAGATAATCTTCTTTAGTCGGATTTTGAACTCGCTAGATTTTCCACATTGACCGTTCTGCTCCGGTGGCGCACTTAAGCTAGGGGCGGCGACCAACGAGTGTACGTTGAAAAGTACGAGCATAGAGGAAAGTTAGCTAAGATCTAGCAATGCTGCTGGTGTTACTATTATTACGAGACAAGTAACAACACTGTTACTCGTGTGCGTATGGTGAGTTATGTGAGCAACGGATGAAGCTTGTAGACGTGCGTAACGCTAAAGGCTACGAGAAAGTAGAGATCAGCTTCCGACGGCAAGAAGCGCCCTTCGTCGCCGGTCGTTGCGGTAGCAGCTGCAGGAATGACACTGGCCGTTCGCAATACTGGTAAGCACGACAATGAGCGGCTGAAAGCTCTCGTTTCTCGGAACTTTTTCCGGTTGCTATGAAACGGAGGACTGCAGTAGTCCCGTCACGACTGGACGAGAGCACACCAGCTTTGAAGCGGTCCCTTCCATCGTTTCCGCACGTTTCGTTTGAGGGTAACTTCTATTGAGGGAAATTGTCAAATTGTAAGGAGAGCGGGGTGTTTTATTTCGTACAAATAAATATAACGCATTCCATCTTGAATGGCTGCAATAAGTGCTCAGAAAAGCGGATGGCGCTAATGTGACCGGTACCCCGTCTAATGGGAATGTTCTAAAGCGAAGGCTTTATAAGTCAATGAGACCCTCTAAAATCGCTCATGTATACGGAGGGACACGATTGGCATGTGATGTACTCCACAGTCGTTGCCTTGGGTATTTGTTTTTCTCGGCGCATCGTTGCGTATTGCCCGATGTCACCGTTGGCACCCCCGTCAACAGGAGATATTAAGTGTGAATCCTAGAATATTTCTAACACCCTCTGGTGTGGATACTGGGTCCCAGCTACGAAAGGAGTACCGCCACTACCATGGGGGAAGGCTGCGGTCATGTTTTTTGGTCGTATTCGAACAAAAGCAGGGAAGGTGGAAGATTTGAAGCGACCGTTCAGTAAGAGAACATTCAGGCCAGTTGTGTAGCATTGCGCAAGGCCCATAGCGTAAGCGTGCAAGAGGCTTTTATCGACTAGCGGTAGTTAAACAAGATCAATACACACGATGGGTTAATGTACGGATTATAAGTATGTGACAATAAATAGAAAAGATGTTTAACTTACAAAATAACGGCAATATGGATTTTATGTACAATGGCTAACGATGTAGTGTAATTCCTCAGGGAAGATAGTAGCAAATATTATCTTTTAAACTAAAATTATCCAAGGAGCATTGAGCTGTTTTTTTCGCCAGTAGACGATTATTTGATGTATGCGAAGAACTTGAATATTGAAAAAAGATATCCAAAATCGTACGTCGGTGGGAGGTGAGAAGTCAACAGGTTTTTCAGTGCTTCTTTGGTGACGTAAATATATAACGTAATCGTAACGTAAACTAAGACAATTTTCCTATTACCTATGGCAAAATAAAATATGGTGCGAAGAGGCGTTTTGGCAAACGATAAAATGCAGGGCAGTAACGAATTCCCCAGATATGCAGAAGATTCTATAGGTTTTTTCGCTGCTCAGCTGAAATGTGCCATAGCGAAAGGCAGGACCAGTCAAGCAAAATGAAATGTACTTGTCTCCCTTTGATGGTTCTGTCAGTGATTTAGTTGATCTGTCATAGCAGCACAGCGTACACTCGGCACCGAAAGCTCTCGTTGTTGACTCGTCGCGAGGTGGAAGTCGTGAGGATTCAGAAAAAAAGGTTTTTTGGGTAGACAACTATAAATATAAAGAAGGACGCCGATTGAAATGTCTGCATCTTTCCTTTTCGTAGTTCAAACCTTTGGCATCTTCTATCCATCGTCTGTCCTCCGCCTACGCTACTACAGGAATCGAAGTGGTTCCGTAAAACAGATGGCGAATATAATAACATGAAATATTGAGGAAAGCGTCGGATAACTTCGGCCAGATGACGCAATTAGCAATTATGTATTTATTAAGCTAGTTGACAATTGGACAGCCGAGGAGACAACTTACTGAGGAGTAACAGCAATTGCCTGATCGCCGCTTTCGTGAAGTGTATTCTATTAGGATTGTTTTTACTTAATTTTTCTTTTAGCTTGTTTAAATAAGACATGTAGGCGAACAGGTCAGTATATATGGAACGGAATATCCACCGCCATTAATACAATTTATAGTAACTGAAAAAAAATAATTAATTTTTTTGACTTTGTACTATTCACAATAGGTAAAACGTGTAATAAATTACTCCCATCATATGAAATAAGTTTATAAAACATGAGAGATAAAACAATATCAATAGCATTCAACACACCTCGGTCTACATCGTTGCTGTCTAGAAAGCTATAATCACATAGCGCACCTCGATATGTTAAGCAAAATATATTTTTTCTCTAAAAAATCCACACTGCTTTGTAATAGTCTTTCCGGAACTTGAACTGGATAGGCAAAGCTTGTTAGCTTCGGGTGGGATAGTGTTGATTTCTAAGTAGAACTTACTATCTAGATGCTATTGGGTGGTCTCCGCCGTCACAAAATATCACCTTTCGAGCATCGTCAGCGTTTGTACGTCTCTTACAGTTCACGCAGTGCTCAGCATATCGTACGTTAGCTTTATATGGGGGAAAATCGGTGGCATAGAGACGATACTGAACCACTGCTGGTAGCAACTATTTCACTCTATAACATACGTACGCATACAGATACACGAACGGAAACGCGTTGCGGATATAAGTGCGTGCTGCTGCTTTTTTTTTTTTGTACTGACTGCGTGTCCTGTCGACTTCACCATGAGCATAGCCGAAACAGGCAATTTGAGCTTTCAAGGACGTACGTCTCGTTTAGGGGAAGGCCGCAACAGAAGAACGGGTGTCAAAAGAGTTGCAGGTACAGTAGAAGCCTGATGGAGATAACAGTACCTCCATATGTTCTTGTTCGAAAGAAAAAAGTTTTTTTTGACACTAACATGCGATGTGGAGTACGCGACAGCAGAACGGAGTGGGCTTTCTCCGCAAAAGTTGGCCCACACTGAGCCAGGACGAGGGGAAAAACTGACCATAAAAACTCTAGTATCATCGTTAAAAAAATTTGCTCAGCTTGGGGAATTAACTATGTTTGGGCCGCCGGAGTATGGAAGCTTCAACGAAATACGTAGATATGCTGCAAGGTACTGTTTACAGTATTACAATTCGAAACGGCAACGAAGACACGTAGAGATTGAAACACTTTTCTAATTCTACTCTCGTCATTCACTGCTGTCGTGTTCACTTGCTTAATTTAAGGACACTAGGGGGCCTAGGTTGGAATCCGGGCGGTGACGCTTGTCGTCTCGTGCTAGAAAAGATCGGCCAATGCCTGCATGGCTAGATAGTAGTGCACATTTTAGGCGTGGGGAAGTTTAAAAAACTGGGGAGGAGAAAGCAACAGTGAACTGTATCATCTCGGCATAAAAAAACTGATATCCGTACGTTCTCATTGGGTTTTGCAATTATATATTGCGACGCTTGTTTTTCCAATATGACAGAATGGGTGTGGAATATGAGTGATGAGAATTTTTATTGCTATAGATTTTTAATAGCTGTTCCTCTGATGTATTTTAATTTATCTTCCGAAACGTCGAACGTTTTTGGTTTTTTTTTTTTTTTTTAACAAGATGCTGTTTCTTTGCGTGCTTAAACACAACAATGACTTAAATGTTGCAGGATTTGAGTGCAGATTCATTTGGTTATATATGTGCCAGAATGCATGTGTTTTTAACTTGACTTATAAAAATAACTACCTTTGTGAATAGAATAAAAGTGTGAGATTTTTTTAAGAATCTCCAAACGAAAATTAGCACTACTGATAACTTTTTGCTAGTACTCTTACAGTAATACAACGTTGCTTTATATCAGTAGCTATGATGCATGCGTCATCTTGTACCCTCGCAAAAACTTGTTTTTTAGCCAGGCTTGCTTTTAGTATCATCGACAGACGAAGGGATTTAGTCCCTGTGTTTCCTTCATCTCTGCCTATTGTTTCTGCCCGAATCTATGATCGCTCTGCACATGAGCTAGTCCGTTGTCATTACCATAGATCGTTCGCGGTAGCACATTCTTGCTACCTTTATAAAGGTTTTCGAGGCTCGTCTTAGGGTCAAGCGGAACTGTTTACCCTCGTTTGAAGAGGTTGTTCTTAGCCGCTGAATCAGAGGGGAGCTAATTGGCAGCAGACCACCTCTTAGCCATTGCAAACGGAGTTGAAACTATTCATGTTGATAAAACAGGACAAAATAGAAAAAAACAGCAGTTTCGACGCGAGAGTTTAGTGGGGGTAGTTGAGCGATTGAGTGCTAGACTCTCGTTGAAACTTTATCAAAGCTATAGATTCTCATCTGGTTAAAAGCACACGTTTTACGCTGCGTTCACCCGGTTCCTATTTTTCGACCTTAGCGGCCTTACACAAACTTTATTACAAGGTGCAATTGATAGCGGTACAGTACACCAGCAAAAAGTAGAGAAGCAGCTTGAGATAACAAATAAGCAACTGATCGACATCGCATTTATAATCGTATTATAATTGAAGAAAATTAAAAAAGACTATAATTCAATAGGCAGAATTCCAGATGTGCAAAAACCTGGAAATGTTCCGCTATTACCATAGGAGTTTGCTTAAGTGATGACAAAGAGCTGAAAGATATATATATATATATATTGAGATTTGCATAAGTTGACGAGGGGTGAAGTTGATCTATGTGGTGGTTACGAAAATGGGTGCCGACGTTGGGCCATATACACACTATTGTGTGATATATATTGCAGTTGTAACAGTTGGTCCTACATATACTTCCTTATACCTTATATAAAAGCGTATGATGCAGGATATTATCTCTTTTTCAAAATTCCTCGAAATTTTCTCAGCCAACACGCAACGATGATTCAAAGTTATTATGTATTTAAAATGAGTTTTTTTTTTTTGATGCTATGAAGAAGCAAAATCGCTTCTAGTGTTCGCGTTTGACGTTATATTAGCGAAGGGCAACGCTTGTATAAGCATATAAACCTGCGGATATATTCCTAATGTCAGCCGCAATGCAGCTTTAACAAAAGAAAGCAAATCAATTTCATTATCTACTATTCCCAAAACCGTTTTTTTTAAAGGAAACATATCTCTAGAAAAGTAGTGCAAGGTTGAGTTTAAATTGCAAGTAGATTGATATTTTGTATAAACTTTTACCTTTATGACTGAATTTTTATTTGTTAGGTAATAATATATTCAAGTTAGTACCTTTGTTTTTCTGACATACTGCATTCCTGCAAACTGAGAGGTATTTCTCAAGTTACTGCGGTTTCTAATTTGATTGGCTGTTTATTCCACTTACAAAATTATCGCGAAATAGGTCTACGTTTGGTGATTTAAGTTGCAAGTTCGAATCGGATTGCGAAGGGATTGTTGTGCCTATAATGTTCAGCATAAAAAACCTACGGCACCTTTGGACTGCTAAATAGATATCGGTCCTTTGAGAACATGGTGTTATAAATGCGTTGCGTCATCAGTAGACCGTAGGGTCCAATAGAGTTAGTTTTGAAGTCTTCAAGCGCGAGGAAACAAAATTACGATTTGGTAAGCAAAAGTAGTTATGTGCGACGCACTATTCTACCGTATGAAACAACGACGCACCTTCTCTGTTCTTAAAACTATGACGAACCTCGGTGTCGCACTACACGAAAACAGGCCACTAAAGTCTGCCTGTGTCTCTGACCAGCTTACCCTGCCGTAATACAACCACAAACTTCTAACCATAACAAGCAATTCTTGAGAGCACATTGATGTTAAAATATAGCAGCAGCAATGATAATTTTTTCAGTATCCCCCTTTCTTTATATTTCCATTATTTGTTTACCTCTCTATATCATTCAGAGCTATTTTACCTACTCCAGAAACCTGTAGTGTTTACATGGCAAAACGGAATCATACGTCAATCTCAAGGTTTCAAGATAAAGGTTTTTTTTGTGAACAAATATACGTTTCTAACATTCACTCTTTGTTTCCTTTTTTGCTATGTAGCACTTGCCAAAACAATCGGAATTGTTTGTGCCGGGTACAGAGTGGACTGGACAACTTCGAAAACCGCCCGAAAAGATTTGCCAAGTTCAAAGATGAAATTTTGGATTTGGAATATGTACCTTCTTTCGGTGGTCCATTTCATGTCAGTGTCTGCTTGGCTAGCAAACAACTAGTTCATAGGGGGATAACATAAGCTGCGAAAATTAAACTACTGTCAGGCATTACCAATGTATAAAATTTCATTAGAAATTAAAAACTTGTACGGGTGCGCCGTAGAGCAGGTAGAGCGCATAAGAAAACGCGGCTTATCATCGTCCCTCAATATTTAGCTCGGCACTGATTAACACGCAACTTTAGTGACAGGTTTCTACACAGAATTACTCCATATTAATTTATTGCTAGAATACTAGTGACACACAGTGTTTTGTACCAAACCGCTAAAAAAAGTCTTTATTTATATTGCAACTTGGTAATAAAAATACGTATGTTATAAGACGTATCACACGCACGCACTTTTTTTGTAGAATACAACGTATTTTTTTATTAACCCATAGCGGTTTCGATCCAGCGATTCTTCGAGTCGCTGGTGCTCGAGGGCACTGTCTTCATGTTACGTCACGTTGCTGTTCAGTGCACCGTATTCGACGTAAAATTTATCCAAGCACGTAAGTAAAACACTGTATCGTAATGCTGCTTGTTTCGACCCTTCCCCCGTCCTTTACCGCTTCCCTTGCACTGTTTCGCTCTTCCACTTTCGTTCCTATAGGCAGAAGAAGAGAGAACTGTTGTAGTGTCCTGCTGCATAAGGCAATCGAATCTGTGGCGTGACTTTGTCCTTTTATTAAGAGATCCACTTAGAGCCCGTTTTTCGGAGGAAGATACATTCAATCGAAGTTGTTTGTCGATGGCTTGTAAGAGGATACGAAACGCGTCCCTGTCAGTTAGCAAGGGGGCAGAAGTTTTTGAAAGGTGCAGCAGCGATAGAAAGTATCTGCTTTCGCTAAAGTTCTCTTAGCAAGCGCTGTTGTAACAGGCTAAGCTAAAGGGTTTAGCTGGAGTCATCAGCTGAAATAGATCACGGAGACACATTCACCAGCGGCGCGTTCTTCTGTGACGCGGTTCCACTTTTCCTTCTTTTCCTGGCTATAATGAAATTAATCAGCTCGTTGCACAGAAGAAGTCGTGTAGACAGAGTCCTATGAAGATGGGGCGTATATCAGCTGAAATATGTCAGGAAAGAAAACTGTGCAGGTGCTGATACTGGCTTCGCGTGCTGAGAGAAAACACTAGGGATTAGAGAAATAAAGAACGTATCAAAGGAAAAACGACACTTGGCTTCTTGTAGTCCTCTCACCCCGGTTTGAAGGTGCATTGAGCTATGGTGTCCAGTAAGTTTTCAGTACGGTGAGTCTGGGCCAGATTTACCGATAAGAGTCGTTGCGCTGAGATGAGCGTTTGAGGGCGCGAAACGCGAATTCGTAAGTTAAGCGGGCAACAGAAAGAGAACGGGAGACCTGGGGCACGGGGTCATGAGTCTCCGAATCGACTTAAGTTCACGCTAGAATGATTTGCGTTTGAGCATTGGAGATGGGTAAGATCAACTAAAACCCGTAGAGAGTTGTAAGTTACTCTCTGGGTTTGTGGCGGGTCGAAGGAGAATGAGCAGGCTGGCCGGGGTAGTGTATAAATCACAAAGTCGTATCGAAGATCGTGGATGATATGGTATAACAAGAGGTTTAGAAGTTGAATTTCGAGATGTATAGCTGTGCATGTAGAGCCTCGTCTGCAGCTTAGCTTTTCATTTTTTCACACTGAAGTACAAGTGGAACTTGATGCAAAAAGCGAGAAAATTCGTGTGTGTGTTTTGCCAAAAACGATAGCCATGGGCAAGTTTCTTTTGTTAATGCAAGTTGGAAAGTGCAGGTCGATGCCACAGCGTTTGCAATTGGTATGCTACACCCTATAAATACGTCTAAATCATGTATCTTAAAACATATAGTGCTGATGCATAAGTACTCCTACGAGACATAACAAATGGTAATGAATCCAGGAGAAAGGAATACGTCGTTTTTGACATGCGATATACCGGATTATAATATAAATCTGTGCCAAACTTCCATATGTCTTTAAATTAGCTCAAGAGCACTAGTCTACTCTTGTATGGATCATGGTTTTCGAGGTCTTTGTGCAGTTTTTTGGCAAATGAATGTTTTTTTTCTGGAAAATTCTGAATGGCAATGACATGTTTGTCCTATTTGTATTGAATACGATATAGAACACGCTATAACTAGTAACACATATATAGGTAATCTGCCAAGTTAATTTTACCAAGTTTTTCCGCGTGGCGACTTTCAGAGATAACGAAGTAAAAAATACGGGCATAAAACGTGACCCGAACACTGAGAGAAAGAAAAATGCAATCGTTCCATCTTACTTATTGCGATATTCTTTCATGTCATAAAATAAATGCTCGCTATGCCCCACTGTAAATATAAGTGACTGGGAAGATCATTCAATTTCGCAGAACTGAGAATGAGCAACTTTTGAGAACGAGCCCTTCAACTTTCTCTTTCAACCGCCCCACGGATCCCAAATCTGCTCAAGTCTATGATTTGCCCATCCAAGTAGCACTTCGCGCCTGTACGGTTCTATGATTTTTTTTGCCTGCTGTTCTCATTCAACATTAGTTAACACGTCGAATAAAAATGATTCTCCTGGCCACCACTGCTTTTTTTTATGAAAGATTGTTGAACAAAGAGGGCTAGCTGAGAGGGTAGACTTCTTCATTTTCTTTTGTCTTGAACCGCTAGGCTACCGTGAATCCCTCAATTGCCGTTATGGCGCCTGTATCATTCAAAAGAGTCTCCCGAGTCGCTCCTCATTGTATTTTCGGTTTGTCTCTACCACTGGCCAAGAAATGGATACGCTGGACTAAGCTAAACTGCAATCGTCGCCGTTAGCGTCTCCGCTAGGGAGCAATCGGTCAGATACGAAAAGGTTGCCGCGCTGTTACAGCGGTGAATTCCTTTGAAGGATCATAAGGTTGGAAGTTTAATGAACGTCAGTCGTATCGCTGCTATTAGGTAACTATGGAGCCTGAATAGCTAAATTTCCTGGGAAATCTCTTATTATTATTAGGCACGTAGTTGATAGATAGTATTGCATAGTGGCGCCAGGAGCAGTAGTACTGGCATTAGAAGGAAGCGAGGTAAGAAGCCTACCTAGTAAACCTGGAGGCAGCTGTACATCTGCTATTCTTGGAGGGTATTTACCATGTTTCCACGGATCTTCATTCTCGATCCTGACTCGCATTCTCGAAAGACTGCGTGCAAAGCAAAAGGAAAAAACTGCCAGTAAGAGAGACCAAATAGTGACAGAAAGAGAATTAGACACAGAGGTAGTAGCATATCGTTAGAAAAACTCATTTGTTTCAGGTAGGAAATAGTTAAGGAGAGTGATGGATTATAACAGGCCAATACCGTAAATGCAGGCAGAAGTGGATTTTCAAATGTTGAAAAATTGTTTCCAAGCGCGCGGCGACTTTATTTCCGTAAAGTCACGAGATCACTACCGCAGACAATAAGCTTCGTGTTATTTCACGCACTTACAAAGCCAAGAGGCAATTACAAACGAGAACCGCTAATGAAAATTTTGACTCTAACTCTAGTTATACAAGTGAGAACGTTTTTCATTTTAGTAAAATTTAGTAACATTTGTGTGGTAGCTTAGAAAAAGTATTATAACGCTGAGGGCATTGTCGGTGTTGAAAAGGATGCAGTGTCTTCATACAGCTGATATAAAGGTCGTTAGTTCGTTATGGGCGTAAGCAAGTAGAATTTCATGCAAATAAATACGTGAAATAGAACTTCTGATGTTGTAACTTGTCAAATACAAAGGTACAATAATGCTTCCTTTAAAAAACGATAAAAACTAATTATCATCTCTATTATAAATAAGGTAAAAGCCGTAAATTTCTTTTACACACATATTAACTTTAAGTAAGTTTTATCGTATTCTATGGTAATGATTTTCTACTTTGCTGAGAGCTAAGTTCCTTAAGCTACCTAAAAATCGGTGGCAGGTCCGGAGGGAAGGCGCATAACACACATCGAAATAACACGAAATAGCATTTTCGCGTTTTTGTCGATGAATGAGCTAATACATTTGTCGATGTTGGCTTCTCTGTTTACTTTTGAGATTTGTGTTACTCCTCTTAACATCTGTTATGAGCGTATTAACGTAATGGTTTCGACCATCTCTTGCAAGCGCCCTCAGAAAAAACAGTATGAAATTTTTGCACACGATCGGGACATTAAGCGGCAATAACCCTACTAAAGGACTACCGCCTATAGCTCAACAGACAACTACCCCTCAAGGCAAGCACATCGGACAAAAACGAAGTATCGAAACCTCTTCCCTTAGCTTCTGAACCCTTCATGTATACGTATTTATGTATATACGACGTTGAACGTAACGCTAGCCAAACGAACAGTAACCACTTTCCGCATGGTCATTCCAATGTTCTCCCTATCGTCAGCACCAATAGCGCTAAAACTGGCTTCGTCAGTTATGGCGAGAGCACACGTTTCCACCCACTGCCGCTAACATTACCTCACTCTTCATGTCCAGCCCCGATGGTCTGACTTTGCCTGTTTTTCGCTTCCAAACGCCACAACGTCGATTCATAAGAGGCGACGGCCGGTCATCGTTTTTCGACCCATTATCATGGGCACGTAAGTCCTACAAAATCGGTTATTATCTACTTTGCTCATACATTCATATAGAGTGTATTTATTGTACGATTTGTATCAGCATGGACTACTCGTTTAATACGTCGCTGCTAGGCGGCGTAGTATCTTTGTATATATATGCCTTGTATCTCTTATTGGGCTTTCCTCTTTAACGTAGTTTCATTTGCATCAGGGACAGCGTCTAGGCGACCTGACTCCTGCTTTTGCCGATTGAATAATGTGCTTGGACACTCGTAGCATTGTCCGTCGGCCAGGCGACAACTTAAAATCTCAGGAGCATCTCTTTGTTCCCTTCCTTGTCCTCGTTGTTAGTGTCCGATTAGGTCAAGGTCTCTAACGTCTGCCAAGCCGGGCAGACCAGTGAACGATCTAAGATAAGGCAAGCAAACTTCGCCAGCTGCCCTAGTGTATAGCTAACGACGAACAGGCTTAATGGCGTCATTTTGATGACCCCCGTTGCTGGTATTCCTTGGAGCAAGCCCAAGGGAAACGAATTCCTGCGGAAGAAGATGGGCAAAGGAAGTGGAAGGGTCAAACCAGCATGAAGTTATCGATGAATTAGCCATCGATACGGCTGCCACCAATGCTGCTGCCGCAAAAGCTGCTACCAGATTGGGTGGCTGAACAGTATTCCCGGTCACAACTTATGATTTCGGGCCTCTCGATGTTGCAACTCGTAATGTGAATCGCGCGAGCTAGCAAACAGGTAAGGCACCTAGCTTTAAATGACGTCTCTCGTGTAGCGAGTCATGAGACCGCGTTGCAGGTTCTTCCCGGTAGTAAACTAGCTTTAAGGCTCGTCCAGCCGCGGAACGTCGAGAAGGAACGCTGTCGCCAGGAACTGTCAAAGATTTGCAGATCCTGTTAGATGTTGGAGTATGTCTCCTAGGGTTCGTAGCCCTATGGCCTCCAGCTGCGGCTGTTTCTGACTCGGTGATGAAGATATTGCGAAAGAGCATAGCATAGTTTGCCAAGCAATAATCACTTCTTATACGAACTATCTTTACGCAAACAAGATGTGCATTTCAGTGTGCGGCAGACAGTCAGCTACTCGGGTCACGCTAGGGTGTTCGCCATGTTGCCATTATTCTTTCACCTCCCCTACTTGAGATCTTTTTTATCGCTGACGGAACCTGGCGGTTGGCAAAGTGATGGCCTTGACATGACCAGGGTCGTCTTAGCAAAAAGCAGTTATATAACTCTCGGTTTGAGTCGAGTTTATTGCAGAAGGGAGGAGTCGTTGAGCATAGCAAGGATGGCATGTCCACGCCTATAACAATGTCTGTGTATGTATGCATGTTTGTATGAATTGTGTGTTTCTGTTTACGTGTTGATCAACCGTGAAGTAGTGAATATGCAGATCAACTTTGATGAAGGCTGGGGAAGATGCCCATGACATTGCAGTGCTCATGTATAGGGTATGAAAAATTTATTGTGAATATTGAATTCCTTGCAGTTTCGTTTATTTATCTTTCTTTTTTTGTAGACCTAAAAGCAATGAAGGTTTAAGCTGAAGTCTTTTACCTAACTGCATCTTTTCGGCATGAAAAATAGAACCTGAGATATTTTAGGAGAGGTTACGCAGTCTAATGTAAAGCTACGGATGATACACATGAACATTCTTGATATTCTTGAGCGGTCAATTAGACCCGGCTACGGAACCGCACGTATGTATCTATGCTATGCACTCCTAGCATTGGACCATTACAAGATTTTTCAACGATACATTTTGTGTCATTTGTGAATGAACTAGCCGGCGTCAGATGCAGCATTCCTGCTTTACGTTAAAAAGTTTGTGTAATGCGCAACAAAGGGAATCGTTCCTCTTCAATTACGGAAATATTCGAGTGAAGGTTGTCGTTTTGAAGCTACTGTCCTAGTTGTCTTCACCAACAGCATCTAGCAATATCACCTATTTAATAGACCTGTCGATTCTCGTGTTGAAAACAATTTTTTTATTTATGCCGCCATAAATAAACAATTATTAATGTTAAAAGGGTGACGGGATGAAAATAAAGGTAATGGCCTTCTAATTTCCGTGCAGGCTTCCGGTGGCCTGCAAATCCCGCATGCCAAAAATTTCCGACCATAACAGCAATTGACGTTCCTGGGAACGGGAACACCTCCGAATGCTACGTGATTTTTATCGAGTTAAACGAGTGAGCATTTTAAGGCCGACTTAGAAGCGAAAAATTCGCTTTGATTCAGGAGTATATATACGTAGATGAAGGGTGTGCCAGTTTAATTTTAGACGACTTCAATTAGATGGTTTGTCTTATAGTTACGCTCGAAGAAGGGGAATAAGGACTTTTAATAGAAGCTTGCTATGGCAACGACGCAGCCATGGACTCGTCATGATTAAGGGAGGAACAGCGTTTTTCTTACGGTTTTTAGGCAAAGAGTGCCAAAGATAGAGGAGTTCAGAAGTGGCGTACTCAATGCTGTGTGCGTTTTTGCTTATTTCAAATCGAAAGTTTAAGACTTATATCTTAGACTGCATATTATCCCTATACGCAAGTATAGAGATGCACAGAAGTAGAAACAGATTTTATAGATTCGAAAAATTATCAAAAGTGAATAAAGATACATCTCTCATAGAAATAATAACTGAAGACTGGGCGTCATTTTCTGAAAGCGACAATTTGTACAGCCCAGATGTACATGATGGAAACAGTAGTAATCGGCGGAGCAAACCTGAAAGCTAAGCGTTATCGTTACTCTAATCTCTACGATGATTTGAAATATGAATTACACGGCCATTTGCGATTTTTCCCTCAATGACGGAGGGAAATCTATCGTTGACAGAAACGTTCTCCTGAGTAATAACATACTTGTGTTTAAATCTAACATCGCGGAAACTGGATCGTATTTTATTATAATAAAAATATCCATACCTGTCATTCGCATTAACTGAAATGCTTTCCTTTTGTAAAGGACAAGACTGCTTTGCCATGCCTTACCTTTCAGATCAATACCAATTTTGATAGAAAATTTGACCAGGAAATAACCAACCAGCTGGTACTAGTTAATCATTTTTAGTTATCATCATGTTATGTTTTACTACTTTACTATAGGTAAAATAATAGGTATAATAGGTAAAATCGTTAACCGGATATCTCTCATCTCCTCTTTAATCCTTATCTAAACCTGTATTACGTAGAAGCTCATTATAAATGCAACTCATTCTAAGTTTACCTCTAACTTCGTAGTAATTGATTAGAGTTAGAGTCCATAGACCGAAACTGATATAAAGCCAAACTTCAAAAAGCTGTGAATTATCGATGCGACCCAGCAAAAAAATTAAATAGTGACATATTGTCAGCCTTTAAACCTGACTTTTCTTCATAGTTCTAACTGCCGGCACAGTTGATATCGTAATTGTCTACTTTCATTTACAGACTATTAGAGATGTACCTTCCGGTATATGACATAATCGAATGTGCTTAACTAGTCAATACTGCGTCTATTTATTCTGTCCATTACTCGATAATGTTGTTTTTCTCTATTGTTTGTCATTCGCTACGCGTTATCTACGCTTATTTCTTTCATTTTTCTATCCTTGTTCAGGCTCTCCCCTCGAATTAGCTTTTATAGTATCATCCCCTCTATTGCTCGTTCTTGCGCTGACGCTTTTAGTTTTTTGTAATCTTCTACTTGAATTTTCGATGTTTTCTGTTGCGGGTATTTGAGGTTTGACAAAACAAAAGTGTACAGCGGCAACAGCAGAAGCAGGCAGACTAAGGACGTCGTCCTCTTCGTCGTCGCTTCAGCCTCTTTTCTACTTAGTCCTGAGCGGACAAATCCAAAACAACAGCAACAGTGTTCTGAATTTAAGACGGCCCCTGAAGCCAGAAACAGGTTCAGCATGTTGCCATATAGGGGATTAATATACAGATACTTAAATAATATTTAGAGATTCGAATAAACACGTACTATCCTTATCTCTATCTAGAAAATCATAATGCCAAGACTACCAGGTAATATGGCCTATTACCGCACATAAACCTAAAGGGTACATGTTCGTTAACGAATAAATTCTTCGCGGATTTTTACAGGTAAGAGGTATCGGCCGAAATGAGAAACGTTAAGTGGAAAAGGCCGTGCGCTGAACTACTGCTATGCCATATTGTGTACGATTAGAGAACGCGATGTCAAGGTAGCATAGTATATTACCTAATTACAAAAGGGTCTCTCACGTTCTCGTGTAAACCGTTACTATCTGGTACCCCATCTCAGAACAGGTTAGAGTTTTTACTGCAAAAAATGTTTCGCTGCTCTGCATTCGTATTTGTCATCGATTTATAAGTATTCTGTATCATTTCCTCATAGAGTCGAGCGTGAAAATGTTAGCGCTCTTAAGTATGATCGAGACAAAACACTCAGGGGACCCTCGACAAAGGGAACAACGACACCCCTCAATGAAAAAGAGCTACGAAATCCGAGCGAATACATACGCCAGTCTCTGCTAAGTTGGACAATAGTACTAATGATAATACATTTGTAATGAAGATACTTGCTTTGTACGATAACAAAAGCAGAACAAATTTAGAAACGCTATTTATTGTAAGTACATTAAACTGTCATCACTCTTATTAACGATATTAGCATCATATCCAGCGTTTCCTTTCCAACGAATTGCCGGACGGTCTTCTTTCCGACCGGCTACAGGAAGCTGTCGATATCCAAAGCCCATAGAAAAAAAAAACAAGATAACACCAATCGTCACGCAACAGTTAAATCGCCGAATCCATGAATCAATCACCTTACAATAGTTGTCACGAAGGTACATGCAGGTGACATGAAGATACTTTAGATATTTTGTCTCTTAGCGTTTTATTTAAGTTTCGTTCGCCACGAAGTAACGGCCTTACTTTCATATGATAGTTTTCCGAAGACAAAAAGAAGGACCATTTCAGAGTTGGCTCCTTTGTGCCTAAAGCTTGCCATTTATCCGGATATATGTGACATACACACAAGTAGAAATGAGCTCTGTCCACGAATGAGCTGCTATGACGTTTTTTCTTGTGACGGTAGTGGGAAGAAAGATCCGTCCAAACTCGAAGAAAGAAAGTCTAAGGAAAATGTATTTGCTCTAATTCGATTGGGCCATTTTTATTTAACAGGACAGTGACCGCTGCCTATTACTTACATTATGTGCGCGAATCAGCTTTACCATCCATCCGAAAGGACTTTGATAAGGGTGGCAAATTTAATTTTCAACGGTGCCGAGCGTATGTACATAATCATCGATGAGCGTCTTTCAAACAACTGAATTAGGTGAAGAGATCATTGAAATTATCCCGTTTGTTCCTCATATCTGATGCCAATTGATTTTTTATCGTGGAAACATTATTTAAAAAGTTCACGCTAGAAAATCGATGACGGTGAATGATGAACAGTCCACCGTTATATATAGCGGTGGGAGACAAATGTATAGATAATAGGTAATATAGATTGTTTTGCAATTTAAATACGGATTAAAACCTAAAGTTAGAATCAGCAAAATGGCCTATACACTGTTTGAAACACCCTCTATGTATAAAACGCTTCCCGTAGATTTGAAGATGAAGCTTTATATTGGACAAAAGTCTTTTAATAGTTTGAAAAAAAAAGGCCATCTGACAGTTTCACTGCCTCTCCACTGGCTGTTTACTTAGCTCCATCTTGGCTACAAGTCCTGAGCTACTTGAACGGACATAAAATAATGATCCTCTAATTGCCGAGTGAGCGTTTTTCCCTTTGTCAAAAAAACTTTTCCCTATTCAGTACAGATAAAAACGTTTCTAACAAACATTGCGGCAACGCCCCAACTGAATATTAACAGTTGACATTTTCCCAATAGAGCATAGTCAAACAAACCTGCATTCCCTCATGTGACACAGTTGAAGTCGTGTGATTCGATGAAAATCTAAACGCCTCTTGTAACACTACGAAAAATAATCTACCCGGAGCATTTGCTTCATAAAAATTAACCTATATAGATTGTTTTTGCATACGGGAACGTCTAAAGGACGCGGATGATGACGCGTACTATGGTAGCGCGTACTAATTCTAGTCTATGCATGCGACGCTAGGAAACATGGCCACCGGTGCTAGGACTAGTTTTCGATGTTCGATGAGCTAGTGATATACGAACGAATGACATCAATATTTTCAATATATTATATAGGTATGTTTTTTGCTAATTCGTTATAGGATCACCCCCATCACCCGTTCCTATCGCCTCGAGCTTGTCGTAATAGGCATCAAATTTATCCCTGAGGTTTGTTTACGTGTGGAAGTGGACAGTAATCTGCTTGTTAGATTGCTGCTAGCAATAGTAAACAGGCGAAAAGCTTTTTAAGAGAGATCGAAGCCATCCAGCCGATTACCTAAATGGAAGGTAAATATAAAATGCCTATATATGTGGCGCCCTCGCAGGACGACAAATGTATTATTATCTTTAATGTAAAATAATATATAAAATAAGAAAATAATAGTTATGATATAGTTACATCTATGAAAGGGTAAGTTGACTGGAGCCTTGCGAAATGTTGCCTAAATGCTCTCGTTTCGAAACGGCTTTAATGCTCCCGTCGAATGCATTTGTTATGTCTGATAAATCATGTATGTGACAGGAAGCCCAGTAACTATAAGTATTCTGTTTATATAGTATAATGTTAAGAAGGCAACGCAGTAGTTGTACGATAAAACCAACTGCGACAATATCGAAGTCCCAGCACCTGCATGTACACCACGCCATTCGTTACCACCTGTTCTAATTAGGTCAAAGGGCCTAAATATGGTGCGCTGCCATCCCGCCGGCTTGGTCCAGCTGTCAACAGGCAAGAAACAACATATCGGGTGCGTTTCACTCGCGGATGAAGCAAACAGGGACTTCAGTAACTAGCACTAACGAATCGTAACTATAAATAGCTACAGCGACCGCGCCACTTCTGTATATATATATATATATATATATATATATATATGTATATAGTCACAATAAAAAGACGCATTCAGACCACGCTGGGCCCCTGCTGGAGAATGCAGGGGACGCACCCAATCATTTAATATTTATTCTCATTATTGTTTCATCTTTGAGTTGTTTTGGGGACTCGCCGTTCTGAAGTCTTCCTGCATTGAATGCAGGTAACAGACATATGCCGATTAAAGCACTTTTGCCTTATCGGCAACCAGCGACGTTTCCGGAGAAGCTACGGTCGTTTACGTGAAACACATTAGACAAACCTGAACAATCCGCGGTCGCTATTTTATTAATAGCCGCAAACAATGTTCAATAGATAATTTATCTAATTAACGCCATTAAAGTTCAGGCGTAACGTCGATTCATTGTAGGCCTAGCGTTTAAAATGAACGTCTTGCTTAAGCGCACGTTGATTGGTACATGCCGCAACGATGCCTGCTTAATTAGGCTAGTACTTGATGCCCTCGCACAGTTTCGGTAAGCCTTCGCATCGCTCGGCTATCAGACAGATAGGCACTTCTGCTTGACTGAAACGGAAATCAAGCAAAGCCGTACACAGTTTAACCACTTCAATGAGAATGAATGTGCCATCGAGCCTATATCAATGGACACACTGGCTTTTACTAATCATCAGTAAGGTCTCATCGAGCTTAGTCATCTGGAGCAGCAAAAACGATGGAGTCTTCTCGACTACTCGGTTGTCCAGGGGCAGAATCAAGCCCAATCCTGCCAAACGAATAACGCTAACGGGTCAAAACGTTAAGCACAAAAAAAAACCTTGAAATGATCGAGGACGTTATGAAAATGATGGTCCTTAATACATGCTTTGGTTTTCGCCTAAGGCTGCAGTAGAGTGCTATTAAATGGAGTCAACGGGTGGTGATGAACCCAAATTTGTCATATTTCAAATAAACAGCAGTACTAGGCGACGCTTCGTAGGGCAACCTAACATAAGCACACAGGGTTAACTCAGTAGCACGTTAATTCTATTTGAAGCACATCTATTTAAGCTACTACTAGCCTTCCACTACGGGAGAGATACAAAAAGAACGTAATCATTAGATGTAATATTTGAATTCCCTAAACGTTGGATGTCAATACAGTAGAGGAACGAGTGAACTTCATCAGGTAAGTTACCTATTTGTAATCGGCTTTAAATTAACAACTGGTAAAATCGGCCAGTTCGTTAAAAAACTTGTCAGAAATTCATGCAATGATAAATCACTATGGACTTTGTATTTATCTATGAAAAATAATCGAAACACTATGTCATACGAGGCAGCAAATTGACAAATCTAGAAAGCACTTACATTTCGACGGATAACTTCCTGTATTACAGTTACTTGCTCCGTGAAGCAATATAAACTTCGTATGCTATTTTCGAACATGATATATAACAGATAGTTAGGCAAAAAACATTTCGTTCTAACCATAATACAGAAGCTTAATGGTCCTTCAACCGCGAGCACGAATGAATCATGTGTGGTCACGACGCCCTAGAATATACTGCAGCATTCCTATTTTATCCGAAACTAGAACTAGTAGAAAAAAGAACTACAAAGCGTTACGTTTGGTGGGAAAAGTGTCGCGATTCACCAGGGCAGCCAACATAAGTGGGCAAAATTCCCATGTTAAACAATAGCTCACTGTTATTGTTAGGTGTTAGCTTGAGTCGTTGGTTTACGTCCCGATTTCTTTTCATTTTAGCTCTCTGAAAGAAGGACGACGACGACGACAGTGCTTAGAAATGGACACGATACAAAAAAAGTTGACAATCGCTCGAGCACTTGGGTCGCTTTGATCCTGCCTCATATGCATACGTGTGTGTGCAGATTTAAGTGTTTTGGTTTATCGCAAGGTTCTCAACTATGGCCCTTTTCGTATAATTATCTAAATCTCACAAAAATGGTGCAGCCTTATTGTTCTAGAAATGTATTGTTCTAAAGAGCCTTTTTCTGGGTTTCAAAACAAATACTGATAATTGTCAGGCATCATCATTAATATTGAACTTTGTGACGAGTAATGTATATATTAATTGTACATACGTGTTCTTTATCGCCTTCTAGCTGGCAACTTTATATATGCAATCAGGAAAAATCTCGTCTAACTATTGTTCCTGTATTAGACAAGGGTCTATTCCTTCCAAGTTAAAAAAGAAAACAATAAAAATATCAATGAATGAACGGATCCACAAATCATATTAAACTATATAAGATAAACAAGGGGTACCTAAGGGCGCGCCCTTATCGTCTGTATGGTGTCCAGGTGCAACCGCGTCACATGTTTTTTTCCCTTTATCTTCATCTTTTCCCTTAAGAATAATAACGGATATGGTTCAGCATACGTAGCTGAAGTCGGTATAGCTGTGCAGAAACGATAGTAAAGTTGATTCATTTATTGGGCAATAAACATTACAGATGTAATAGCAGTTACGAACAAAACTTGCAATACTGCATTCTTGAAAACAGTATTTCTGAATTTATCATATTTCTTCGCCGTTTCTAATCATTGAACGTTTAGTTATCGACAGAAAGACTAGCAAACTGTGTATATCTAATTTTAGTATTCCCTGGCATCGGCTCTCTGTCCAATAGCTTTCAATGAGAAATTAATTGCTACCGAGCAGCCCAAACCTCGTCGAGGTACTCCCGCTGAGGGTATAGTAATGACAAACGTATAGACGGGTTCCCTAAATTATTGTTCGGTTCCTTCGCCGCCTGTGTGTCCTTGTACATTTCTTCTAGGAATAACTGATATCAATTGGGGGGTGAGGTGCACAATGGTCTGATGTGGGCGGTATTCAACTCTTTTAATTTTCTTTTTCTTTTTCCTGTCTTGCCTTTTTGCCTTTTCTTGCTTGAATCGTTTGTCAATGCGTGTTAGGCTACGGTTCGATAGCCCGGTACTGGAGCAGAAATTCGCCCTGGCCCCACCGAAAATCTTTTTAAAAAAGCCCATTGCCCCCTGGCCAATCTATTTGAAAAGAGATAAATAACCCTATTAAAGGCAGTATAATAGGCCAAAGTTAGGAAAAAGGCTTGCTGAACTAAACGTTTCAAATTCTCTCTTCTACACTCATACTACGTTTTTCGATCTGAGGGCAATTTACTTGCGTTTTTCTTTGCGAACAAAGAAACTATACTTACTGTTTAAATAGAATTAAGTTAAATTCGGAACAAAGGCTTGTTTTTGATCATCCATTTGTCTGTGGAAATTTACAAGCGGTAAATTATCAGTAGTATGTATTATGATGTTGAATAAAAGCATGCCACAGAGCTGAGCATGCACCACAAACTGAAAAAATGTTCTTCAGCCTCTACGTGTGTTACTTAAGCATTACTTAAAAACATTACTTAGGCATTACTTAAAAACAATTAACCGATTAGGAAAAACTTTTTTTACTATTGATACCGGAACTTATCAACTCTTTCCGAACGTTTATCGTCTTTAACGGTCAGCGTTTCACACAGACAGAGCATATATTGTTGGTATGATGTATTTCTATATGTTCGTAAGCTCTAATTCTGTAGCATCCTTTATACGGAAAATAGGCTTCTTTGAAATAGCTTTCGGGCCTTTGAAGGATGAACCGCTGCGCAAAACACGCCACGTTATCTCCTAGCTTCTTTGTCCGTTAATCCGTGCTCATTTCAGCATTAAGAGTAAAACAACAAAAAAACATCATTTGATGATAGAACCTATACTAGTTGCTTTACAAGACCGTTCTGTTGCCAAGAGGCATACACGGATCTGGGTATGTGCCGGTTTGTCTCTATTTCTCTCTGTAGGACCGTTCCTAGCACTATCCCGACCTTTGGTATACTCTCAAGAGCATGAGGCGCTACCGCACTCATAGATGCAGGACCTTGGAAGGCCCCGTTTACTCGAGATGCGTATTCCGTTTGCTGGTTGACTTAGGTTTGCTCGATGAGACGACGCGGATCAAAATCAGAAAAGTAAAATTTTGTTCAATTTTTGTTTCTCGCAGTGAAGACGAAGGCGATCGAAGCGAGGAGAGTCAGATAAAACCTAGAACTGGGTAGTTCATAGACAACGCGCTGAGAGCAAGATATTTGTCAGGACAACACACGTTTTCAACAGAGAGTCCTAGAATCTGATTTGACGTGATGTTTTCCGATGTTCAGTTGCCTTATCGCCAACGTATCGGAGAGGTGACGTCCTTTATTCTGAAGCTAACCGAGCTAGCCAGGACAGTAGCTTCCAATCAAAAGAAGGATGACGAACTCCAAACGAGTCTCCGGTCTGTATCGATACGACAGCTCCACGTGCCATGGTTGTCAGAACTATAAAGAAGATCATCATCATGCCCAGGGCATAACCTGCAGGCATGGCTGTAAACAATCATGCAAGAAGAATAGGAATAGTAATATGAACGTTATAGATTTGGTAAGGAAGACGAACTCCTACTCTAGATCTCAGCTAAAATTTCAGACGATGAATAGAAGCACACATGATTAAACGCACTCGCCATTGCATCGTATTGCAGATATTTGTATCGTTGTTATTTCCGCGTGGGGCTCTTCTGCCGCTCACATAGATTATCAATCGCATCTTATTTTACCGTCCACCGGCCGCAAGAGGTCCGACCATTGGGAACAGAACGCACATGTCCCATGTAAATGAGAAATACTTCATTCTTGTCAGAACCCAAAAGAAACATCTAACGCTTATGATCATATAGTGAGAGCCATTTCAACAGTCGCTGCTTAGAGTTTGTCCCTAGGGATGGATATGTATCCGTAGGGAGTATTTCGTTAAACGTTATTTTTATTTGGTGTCCAGTAAAGGGAGTATTTATACAGTCATATACCACGATTAAAACTGGCTTTACTCCAAGGCCACGGAAGCTATTAGCGGATGTAACATGAGTGAATGCTCTCATTAAAAGTGAAATTTCATACGAGAACATTTAATAGTAAAGAAAGAGAGTTTGATTTATTCGTTAGTCGGTGTGTGTAATTTTTTTCAGCGAAATGATTTATGTCCTCTTGGACCTTAACCAGCACAGCGGAGGCCTATTCTCAAGTAAGATGTATTCTTAGAAAACAAATTTTAAATGCCAATATAGATATGAATAGCAAGCTTCACTCCGCTCCTTGACGTGTCTAAGAGGAACAACCTTCTACATTTTGCTACAATGCAAACTAATATTACATTTGCGAAGCACCCGCATTAAAGATGCGGTCGAACATTTACGTAGAACAATTTCCCCTGTTCGACTTTCAATGATTCAATTATGATTTTAACAAAGATCTATTTGTGTATTGACCTGTATCAATAAACAGAAATCGAAAGTGCAAAGAAGACGTTAATAACGCATGTGAGAAGGATTTTCCGTAATACACAACACCCATACGGTACTATGTATATTAAACAAAACGTTATTTGGATAGTAGAACAACAAGCAGCACGACCTATGATGTAACTTGTCGATCTAACTGAATCTTTAACGTGTAACGTCTGCTACGGTTTCTCACTGTGTTGTTCGAGTGGTGACGAGTACCGCAAGAGTCCATATCTAATCCGTGTACTTCGCTATCTCGGAGCGCTGGGGCACGATAATATTTGCCATCTACCCATGAGATTCTGTAATAATCGTAGCGGATATCAATCGAAGGAGTTTTAGTACTTTCTGTCTCCCGCTACCCCCCCCCCCCCCCAAACGAGCCTCGAAATCCGGGCTCACAATGATTGTGTCCACGTTATGGGCCAATAAGGCAACAAAGAAGAGGAATGAACTCGGCTAAAGCAAAGGCAAATAAGGGCATTACGATGGGTCTGCTTTGTTTTCTTCCTCTAATTTGATTTATGTTATTGCCGCTCTATCAGTCCATAGAGATCCGGCTTTTCTTCGATTTTGTATGTTTACCCCACTAATCTCAACGCATTCCACTTGAGTGTAAATGGCACTTTTGTCCAACAATGTCCAAACTACTACTTTAACCTAACGCATTTGGAACGTCCAAGCGGCATAACATCTAGAAGAACTCAAGCGACATGTTTGAAACTAAACTTAAATGTTTATTGTGTTGCAATGAAATAAGAGAAGACATGTATAGTGTAATCTGCCTATCTTAATAATAGTAAGAATAATATCTTCAAAATATAACTTGGAATGAAAAACTAGTGTTTAGGCCGGCAATGAAATAGCGACCCACTCTAGCGTAGACATTTTGCGCATCATGCGTTTGCCTATGATGTGACTTATCGTCATAAGAACATCCGTTGGTAGGCGCATGCCTGATTTTCTTTCTAAATTATAAACAGATTTTCTTGGCACTTTGAATTACCCAGTTGAGAGTTGTTTGGCTTTGTAGGGTAGGATATAGACTACTGACCGCTATGAGGTCGGAGTTAGCAGTCTACAAGGATATGTGGGCATATCGAAGCTGTCCCGCCCCTGCCTTTAATTTCTTTTAATATGCAGCCGTAGAATTTGCTGTTTACTCGTTGATCCTAATAATTTTTATTACTCTCTGCTTATCTCTTCATCTTTGTATAGCCGGTTTTTCCACAAGTGAGGCTTTTGTCGCTATTTCTGTACCAAACTTCATCATCTCACGAAAAAAGTACAACAACAAAGTCAACGAATGGAATAAAAAAAAGATACGTAACAGATAGACTTCGTCGAGCTTCGTTGATGATCGTGATATCGGTATTCTCTAAAACGAAGTCGAGTTCGCGCAGTTTTTGTAAAAAAAAAAAGCTCATCAAGCTAAAGACGGACGGAAATACATAAGTAAAGATACTACTACGAAATTAACAGCGCCATATATATCATAAAGCCGAAAGAAACTACCGTTTCGTTGTTGGAAGTCCGTTGCAGGAACTCAACACAACTGACGAATCACTTCAAGAAAACAAAACAATGCACGGGTCCAGCTGAGAAGAGATTATCGCCGTAGAAAGGGGAAATCCTGTCATGATGATTATCGCTGACGACCTACTCGACGAGCGTTAACTTCGCTTGTCTGTCTAGTGGGCTTTTTGAGCGACTTTTCCGGCGTTTCATTGAGTGACTTGCTGTATCCCAGTAGTATTACTTCGACACTAAAATTGTTTGGGAGGCGGGAAAAGCCAAGAAAAAGTATTTGACGCATTTCTTGCGGACTAATTAACATAATGCTATCTATGCGTAGCATTAGTTTGTGGAGAAAAGGAATAGAGGGACCGAGTTTCGCCTGAACAAGCTCAACACAGTATCGAGGCCGCAGTTTAGACGATCCTAACACACGATAACTAACGATACTGCCATTACAATGGCATTACAATACATAGTGTCGACGAATAATAGAACGCTTATGAAAGTTCTCGATGGGAAAACTAAGCGGTCCTTCGGTTCGCAACGGTCGCAATAAGGCGCTGCCGAGACTATTGGAAAGCAGGCCGTAGAAAAAAACGGCGTCCATATTTTGATTTGGATTTGACAATTTATTATTCACCTGTCATTTTTATCGATTTCTTCACAACAACAGTACCTGCCTATGTAATGATTGTTTTTTTTCTTTGAAACTCTACTTCGACCGCGGTGCTTCATTTTAGAAACGAACTTCAGAGCTCGGAGATTAACTTCCATAGAATGTTCGTTAGGTTTTTCTTGGTAGTAATATTGCAGAAATTGCAGGTACAGCAGAAACTGAAGGCTTACTCGTTGGATTGAACAACTGATTTTGTTGTGCATACTGAAAATATTTGGAGGACTGATTATTGTTGCTTAATACGTACATAGCGGTTATAGTCGTACGTAATTACATAACCCTTGATGGTTCACTACTGGTTAAAAATACGAGACGGTCACGGGTAAACAAAGATCGAGCATTTAGATGACTGTGAGAAGTAAGCAGTAAGTGAAGTAATATATGGAAACACCAAGTATATATGACTAGAAATGTATTATAAATGTCTGGGTGTGTTTTCCGTGTCGGACATCGTACTGTCTTCCCTTTTCTACCTCGTGGCATTTCGCCGTGATAATGATATATCGACACCGTCTTCAATGATAAAACGTCGGCGTCACCTAAGTCTTAATTACTGTCCGATAAGGGCTTGTCTTCCTTTTATCCTCAAAACTTCCCTTCTCCCGTTTCTCTCGCTTACAAATTATTCATTGCTCTTTAGTTCACTCTGACCTCTTGACGCAAGTAACACAGCCAAAAAAAATTATCTCAAAAAAGGATCAGATTTGAACGCTGAGTTGGAGCTTTATTGCCTTGTTTTAACTAACAGTTCCTTTCTGGTATTTCGTCGCAACATGTATCGTCCATACGCAGCACATTTTTCGTCCATCGAAGTAAGTACGACGTGGTAGGAGTTACCGGGAGTAGTATCTAAGCGACAACAACTACGGTGATATCTTCTGCCTCGCTATCTTGAACTTACCGGCAGCCCTGGTCTTTGCTTCTGAACCGCTCAATGCTACTGCCATCGAGCTAAATCTGCGTGATCGGACAAACGCGTATTTTAGGATTACGACGAGAAACTCACTATGGGGCAGGCAAATTTAAGAAACTAGGATAGGAGGACTGCACAAAACTCGACTAGCAGAGCCGTCGGTGAAGGCCGAAAGGGTGTAATTGCGAGAGGCTCATATCTGTTTGAGGCTTTGTCGCGCATGTAATATTACTCTTACGACATAGAAAACTTGAGAGCGCGTGTATATTGGATCTACCACAGAACGTCCTATCAGGACGCGTCACTTTCCGTCACCGAGTCGCTAGTCTGTCTGCAGAAAGTAACACCGAAGTAGTCCGTGACGGTGTCATATGCACCTAGTTCTCCGCCTCACCCCCCTGCAAGGCTTTGTGCCTACATTGTCCCCGTGCTCGCGATCCCAGAATATGTTCGATTGTTATGCTCTAAGTCTTTTATTTCAGGCGGGGTGCCGAATGGATGGCCTACCAATATGCAAGAGTTCTACTAGCTTCCATGCACGCAGTCTGACCTACTCAGTGATCGCTGAGTGGGTTGAGAAGGAAATTAGGTAGGAAAGGTGCAGTGCTCGTCTGGTTCTTACTTCCATCGTAGGTGCACTAATATTCAACACAGACCCGCTGCAAATTCGCATATAATTAGCGTAGAATAGACACATGGTGACGAAAGGGTTTCCCTCATTTGTGCGGTTCGAGTCGAATTGAGAGGTTAGATTTCCGCCGTTCGTCAGGAGCTGGGCGTGAGGACGCCGAAAACGAACAGATGTCGAAAACCTGAGAATGATGAATGGGAATCTGTTTGCGATGCGTCGACTCCACCACAACAGTCTTAGCTGTGATGGTGGTTTGAGTGTTTCGACAAGTGGTGGTCGTTCTGGTGGTTGTGCTTTTAAGAAGATGACTCGAGAAGCTGTTCCTGCTAAACCTTTTCACAAACAGAAGCCCACGCATTGTCCTAGAGCCTTTGTATAGTTAGTGATACCCATTGTAAGGGTACAATTGGCTTCACAAGTGTATACACACAACTTGGTATTTGGCGTAAGTTCAGAGTCAGCTTCCGAAGTTGCGAGAACTCCGTTTTGCCTCGCATGCCTCTCCTACCCGGGTAAACTGGAGCTGCGCTTAAAACTGATGTTAGAGACGACAGCTCTATATGAACTTGTGTGAAAAAGGACTGGGGTTTTAATTTGGGAATTCATTATGGGCCTTAGGCTTGCGCTTCGCTTCACCCGTGAGTAAGAAGCTTGTCATTAACGTTGACGTACTGCAAAATTCTTTTTTGGAGGTTTGAGAATATTTTTGACACCATTGATTGTTGCAGCTGTCCTACCTGTCCTGAGCTGGTAGCACACGGCCCTCGACCTAAGTTGACTGCTCGAAAGAAGTCTACCAAAAGTGTGATCCATCGTTATACAGTCCTTTATTTTACATATCATCATTTTTAAATTAGATTTCGAAAATTGTGCGCGCCTACACATATTTATCGAGGACGATACTATAGCGGAAATAATAATTGAGTAATTATTACAAGGTTCACCCCCATCTGATACGACGTATTTGAGAAGTCGTACATGATATGCGGCCACGTTTGTCAGAGGGACATTTTGATATACTAAAGATGTATGATCAAGCAATAAGCAACGACATATAAATTATGTATTACCGTTAAGCAGGCTAGCCATATGTATTTAGAAGTACATTTTTACAACTTTTTTGTCCCATTTAGCTGTGGTATTTGAGTACCACGTAGACGGTATACGCAAAGTAATTGAAATAAGGGGCTATTATAAAAAGAAACGACTCTGATTTTAGTTGTGACATGCATCGTGAAGTGGGTCACCCGGTTCGAAGATTTAAAAAGAATCATAAAGATGTTCTATAGCAGATTCAGAAATATGTTATGCGGATGTAATAGGTAATCAAATAATACTCTGAAGTCTGTCAAAGTAGAGAGAAGAGAAATGTTACCGTATGAGCTGCCATTAATTAAAACAAATGAAAGGATACAGGCTATTCGAAACGATCACCGACGGCATTTACAATATTTTTCATTGATTTTGCCGTTTGCTATTAGTCCCTGAACTTACTCAACTCTTGCAAGATGATTCGGAGGACTGTTTTGCGTACAATGCTGGGCCGTGTCTGGTCGAACATGGTTAAGGGATGGGCTAAGCACTAAATTTAGCTTCCTTACGGAAAACTAGGCGCTAGCTTCGCCTCTGGCTGCAGTCTCTGGCATATTTGGAAGCGTAAAGCAACTAGAGGTGATGGCGACACAAGCGTAGCTAAAGTCGCCTGCAGGTTCTCACGATGCGTACTTCAGGACCCGCATTCCCCAAATAGAATCAGGCCAGCGGTCGGCGTGGCTCAGCAGAAGCAGACCCTGACCACTGTCTTTGTAGGCGCGGTTCCAAGCCTACACGCCATTAAGAATTACCGGTGCGAAGAACATAAGCTACCAATTGCGGTCAAAGGAGTTTCTCCCCTTTCTGTCAAACGTGCGTAGCTGCTTCTAGCATTGGATGCTACCATACGCCTTCACGTACAGTGAACTCCGTGCTAAAGTCAACTAACTGATGTTCAGTAAATGCTGAAGAACAGAGGTGAGTAAATCGGCAGATTTAAACGTCACTATTACCATTGAATGAGGTCTAGCTAAGGATGATTGTTTTTTTCCACGTACCTACCTAGTTCTGTGTGCCTACTCTGTCACTCTAGCATTGTCTTTCATACACACTGCATGAGGTCAAGCCAGTCCAAGTTACCATACTGTAGCATTATCGTTAGTTAGTACGCAGGTGCATAGTTGATATGGTAAAGTTGTTAATTGGCTACTAAAACCACTACTAAATTTAAGACAGCGAGTAGTGACTGTCAAGCGTCCAGATGAAGAAGTGGCTTAGTATACGCCGACTGACTCGCCGCCCACTAACCCGCCACCCACTTATCCGCCGCCAACATATGTTGAGCTAGCGTGCAATTGAGCCACCTACTCAATAAGCAAGAGTCAAGAACAAAGACAACTCCTAAAAAATAGTACCGGGGATTGTTTTATTTTGGCTTTTGGGCTAGTCCTCGTCTTTCTGCGCTCTTCCGCGGGCAGCCCTCGTTCGCTGGTTGACTCGTTTTTCTATTGCTATAGACAAAGCAACAGTATTGGATATAAATTACGCTAGGAATAAGCTTTTTTTTCACTCGCCTACATATATTTACTATTCAGACGAATCTTGTGTGGACCTGCTTGCTCGTTTCGTGACATAGAAGAAGGTCAATGCCAGCTTCTCTTATCAAATACGGCAGCGTGCACGTAGACGTAGCGGGGTCGGGCAGGCCACCATTCTCCTATTGAACGAGTGAATGACGCACATATTCTGGAAATCGGTTTCGTTCTGGGGACCTAGCAACGTCATTCAGCCCGAACTACTACGCTTAGGTGAGAACTTAGTTTCCGTATAGTGGAAAATAGTAGTAATGCGGAAGTAAAGGAAAAAGGAACCTTAGAGAGATTGGGGCATTTTTCAAGTATACTTCATGCGTCGCACGTTGACCATTCGCTCTAATCGGGACTCCTCCGTCTTTTTCTATTCTATTGTCGATATGATTCAGCTGTCCAATGCGATTAACGGCCACACGTCGTGCCTGAGCATACCTGCTAAACTAACAGGAACCAGAGCGGTTCAACTGAGTTGAAGGCCTCGAAGAAGGTGACATGCGGTTCGGCATGGACCGATAGAAGAGATAACTGCTTTTGATAGCATCTTTGCTTCTGCTTTCTGCTAGCACACCACGGCTGGAATAGGTGTAGTAGTTAGACCGTTAAGTGATCATGCGCGCTGTAAACGTATTTAGGATATGAATAGTAAAAAAATAAAGGGACCTGTATAGTAAAGACGTCATTTTATCTTGTTCAATCGATACGTGGTATAGAATTTTTGCAACAAGTGACGGGAATCTGTCGCAGTGTCCTAGCCAGAACGTAAATAACGTTCGCTGCGACAAATCCCAATGGCCAACGATTTTCATTTGGATGGCGGCTTATAGAATGTTGCCAGTTAGCTTTGAACTCGCCTCGTTTCTTAGAGCGTGCGTAGGTGACCATCACCATCAGCCATGGCGATTGAGTGGATTTCTTCACAAGAATTTTAGTGAACAGGTATTGCAGATATAGCAAGATAGCTGAAGTACCGTGCTCTGGAGTACCTTAAAGAAGGGCAAGATAAATACCAAGTTATTCGGTCTGAAACTGACTCGGTCACAGCAACTCGTAGTACGATTTCATTTCGAACTGTCTCCATAACGGTACTTTATACATTTTCACAGTTTCATATTAAGTGACGACATGACACTTTCCTGCTAGTTGGACAACCAAGCGACATAGAAGGACACTTGCATTATTATTATTATATTTAAGTCATACCTTGAAACAAAGCCCTATACGGATTTATCGCAGCCTTAACGTTTTTTTGGTCAATTGCATTTCCTCTTTCCTGTTTACTTGTGTGTGTTGCGTTTCTATGATGGTAGTCTGACAAAGGACAGTTTTAAAGTGGAAAAGCCTAATGAAACAAACGTTATCTGTTTCGAACATGAACTAGCTATTTGTCAAGCTGAATCTTTGAAAGCCCTGACAGAGTCGATGGATGACGAGGGCTCACACCGCGAAAAGGTTGTCTAACCCGATAGTGACGAGATCTTTTCCGACAACGAATTTCTTCCGCTTCGGCAACCAGCTATTTTTATAGTAGGCATAAACTGTGGAACCTTAAGATCCGCGGAATAGTACAGCAGGTTCAAAAGGGAGCAAAATAATAAGCAACGGAACTTCATTTCTACGGCAACGGAAAGCGGTTGTACTTATTCACTTGAGTTAGGAGATGACGTTAATTCTATTCTCGTCGTGCTTGTATACGGAAGCAACGCCATTAGAAGTTTCCCCATTCACTAGAACGATTTAAACTCGTTCTAATACGAGTTGAAATCGTTCATATAACATCATTTTTAGGCTGCCGTTTGCTCTTTGCCATTTGTAAACTTATAACAAGTTTACATATATAAAATGAATGGGGTACCGGTAAAAATAGTGATAGGGAGGTATTGGATGCATTTATCAAGCGACCAGTTCATGAGCTGACAAATAGCCTAGACTTTGTATATATACATAAAGTTTGTTGAAACAATCAACTGTTACTATGTGTAACTTAAATTCCAACATGGTGTATTTTGTTTTCTTGATCTCTCTAGATGCTCTCTAGTGCTGCATTATCTAATCCTAAAATCTGAAATGTAATCCATGTTCTCTTACAAACATCTCTTGGCCGTTTTGCTCGGTAGCCATGAAGAGGACACCGTATCTATCCGTCTATGGTTAGCGAGGATCTCATTTCTTCAAATGCAAAGCTTTCTCTTGCGAACTACGTATTTCTGTCATCGTTTTTGCCCACTTGAGATTATCTAGCCTTCTGAATAACAAGCCAATGCAGTGCCCAGCAATAACGATTCGTCGTCAGTATCATCCGGCAAGGGACCTATTTACGAAGTCCGGATTTATTTACGGGAGTTACTCCTTAAGAAACACTTGAAGTGTTTGACGCTATGCACCTGCCTATTCTTGCTTTTCTCACGCTGGTTTACTGTCATCGCAAAAATATCCCATCGATCGTTTACCATAGAAATGTGACGGGCACACTTGATAATAAAATTTTGTAATATTGTGACATAGTGACCAACGATCGGTGCCTAACGACACATCACTGCAAATTCGTAATAGTAATAAAGAAAGGCTGCCGAGGCCTATGTAAAGTTAGGTTTTAATGAAGAAGTCATCGGAAGAAGATCACACTTCAGAAAACGTGATTAGGTCAACGAATCAACAGAAAAAATCACTTCTTGATACATTGCTCTTATCTTCTGGCTAGTTAGGGATTTGACTACCTATGATGTTGCCGTACACAAATCTGATATACATTGTAAAGTGTACATAGATAAACAAAAAGAACTGTTGAAGAAGAAACACATGCGGTGCTCTCGCTTTTGCACACGGAAATACTTCTCTGACAGAATCGTACACGACAGAACGACACCGCAATCAATCCTTGGCTTTTTTAAAACGAAAAAGGCGATAAAGGGGTGTCATTAGACAGTAAGCGCTAATTGCCTGCCGATTAGCAAGCTTGTATAGTGTACACTGGAACATTAGTTAGTGACCTACATAGAAGGAAATAGTTTGATCTGGTTGCTATCACCGGCATTGAGAGTGTCACTCCATTTGCATGTAGCGGGATACTGTTTTGATGCTTCAGGCGATACTTCCTGCTCAGGCCTGGCTGGGTTCGGTCCACATGTACATATGGATGGACATATAAACATGTGTATATGCTGTTGTCAGCCAAATCATCGACTGTGTGCGTGTGTTTATTGAATATTGATCTCAAAGGAATGGACTACGGTTGTGGTGTTAACATGTCAGCACGAAGGGATGTTTAGACGGTTCCGAGCAAAAGAGGACCGATTTATTTTCGAGCCTGAAAGCAGGCCGGTCTTTTCCTTTTCTCTTTATGGAAAAATCGTTGAGTTACCAGAGAAGGATACCAGCTATGTCCTATCTTTGAGCGCTATCAGCTTAGCGTGATAGATCTATATTCGTAGAAGTTGCCTATGGTCTGTAAAGGTCAACCCTCTAGATATTAGCTGGCGAGGGCAACGCGGGCTGAGACGGGGCCGTTGCTCGTTAATTGGGATGACTAAGGTAAACAGGGTTGATTTACTATTGCTTTTTCCCGTTCGCTAATGGTACGCAAAGCAGCGTACGTTAACGGGGCGGAACGGGAATGTTTGATGATCGACGAAAAAGTCCG
Source organism: Varroa destructor (assembly GCF_002443255.2). Classification (NCBI taxonomy): domain Eukaryota; kingdom Metazoa; phylum Arthropoda; class Arachnida; order Mesostigmata; family Varroidae; genus Varroa; species Varroa destructor. The sequence continues at coordinate 52,890,020 of NW_019211455.1, read as the reverse complement.
AAACGCGCCGCGACTAAGAAACAAACATCGCCGAAAGCTTGATGTCGACCGCGAGATCGGAAACTGCGCGGTTTTACTCAGAGGTACTTGCCAGAGTACGGACAAAGTCGAATGGGACTTTACCGGATCGTTACGAACCATATCGTCATCAATAACAGCTGTTTACGCAGCTGCTGAGCTTGCATAGCTCGCTGCTGCAAACGGAAAAAGCACCGAATCGAAATGAGTCGTGTCGCGGAGCAGACAATCGATGTTAGGTTTGGAATCAGAAAAGTAGACGCTGTTTTTCTGAGAAGGAATATAGAAGAGAAAAATGCTAAGATGACGATATGAAAACCGGCTGCATCAGATGATGAAGCAGCAGTGAATAAAGTAACAACTGCAAACACAGTTGGTAGTCAAAGGGATTCTTTTTTGCAGTATAGGCAGCGGTGGTCGTTTGTATGTGATTCGTACGATCGTGCTTATAAATCTTTGTTAATATAGTGAGTGATAAGTGAATTGAAAGTATGTTAGCATATCAGTGAGCAATATGAGATCGATTTTCGTGATTATTTCCAGTTCACTGTGGCCTTGTTTCTCTCTATGTAAGGGTTATGAAAAGACTCGCAGAGGAAACCTGTTTTCCCTCCTTAGCTGGACATTGCGCATCACTATTAGGCGGAAAACTCGCTCTAGATCTTGGCAGCTTTAGACCGTAAAAGAAACCCTAAACCGGGCCAAATAAAAGCGCCCGAAGAAAGAGCTTTTCATACATCCCACGAGATATGTATCTACGTAGTGAGAAATGAATTGAGGTTGCCTTAGTTGACAATTATGTTCAACTGTAGCCCCGAATCGCCTAGGCACAGTCTGCATCGCTCTTTTTAGTAAGTATGGTGGTTGCACATTATTTTGTGAAGCCCATGTTTTATTTAGCACTTGGTAACCGTATCTCTCTGGTTAAAATGCGCATGTGAGGGCGGACGAAACGACTCGGGCGCATTCGGCCATTACAAGCTATACTCTTCATAGAGTTTTTGGTAGTTGAAGAACTATTGTAGTACGCATAGGGTACAAATGCGTTATCCGCAATGATCAGTGCCATCGTACTTAAAGGTTTTGCCAATTGACAATTCAACTATATCTCTGAGCTCCAAGGGTGTGTAACGACACAGACTCTGTAGTGAATAGGCCCAGAGAGATGTTCTGAGCTGACAGAAGAGCCTGCTATTCAGATTTTTTTTTACATGGAAGTGTATGTATGAAGTTTGTCGTTATTATTTATATGAACTTGAACTTCCTTTTAAGTGGCTGATCAGTTAATATTCAGTTCGTTACCTGTGAGCGATCAGGAGTTATGGCAAAATTTATACTTCAACTGGTCGACTATCCTGGGATGCCAGGAAATGTCGCACTCTGCTGAGTTCATTCAGCTCCACTCTAACAAAGATTGATTAATGGAAGAATGATTTTCTTGAAAATTAAATGCATTTATTTCGTAACTTCTACCATGCTCCCCAGATATCGTATCTACTCCTACCGTTAACATTAGTATATTCTGTTTTCAACGAAAACAAACAGTAATCAACCGAATATTCAATTTTTCTTATTTAGTGAGAGCGTGTTCTCAAAACGGAAGCCATTTGCTTTCCGCTTGAAAGTCATTTCGCCCGGTGGTGAGTTGTTTATCACTGGCTTGGATCAACAATCACAACACAGACGTTCCCTTTGCTCTTTTCCAATTTGTACAATTTCGTACCTGCCCGACCTCTCTCTCCTTTGCTCGAATTGTGGGTTGGCTCGTGTGCCCTAGATAAAAACATACAATCGGTGTCAAGCAGACCACTGTCACCGAGAGCGAAAGACGCAACATGGCACAAATCACCACGATGGCGCGAAGGCCCTCCAGACTACCACAGCTGTACCGGAGTCTGTCTCGTCTGTCCGGCAACGTTTTAGGTTGATCTTCATTAAAGATAAAAACGTGTCGACACGTTCGACGTAACTGTAATGCTGCCGTATTCATTCAGTCCGCTATGGCGATGGTGCGGTTTGCTATTTACACCATCGAGACTAAGCGAAACTGAATCAAGCGTTTTAGCCCCGTGGCCGTTTTCACGATAGCGGCCTTCGTCGATGTTTTACCTGGCGTCGTTTCGTTGTCGCCAAACGCATTGCGTTTGTCTTGAATGTGCTCTGCCGTTTGTTAATTGTCTAGGAATCTTACAAAAAAAAGTTGGCAAAAACCGCAGAAAAAATAGAGCGAAAATATTAGGGCCAGACAATCTAATGAACGATAGCGACTATTTGCCAGAGCCAGCAAAAGGTGCTACGACGGGGAAAAGGCGATCATGTCGACTTGCAAGCGCTGGAAAGCGCTAACACATACTAGCAGTTATTAGAAAACACTGCCGTACCCGGTACTGTTCGTATTATTTAATTTCTTTGTCGTGTTATGATAACGAAAAAAAAAAACGTTCAAATTACAACGTGACAATATAGATAAAAACTAGTCGTTTTTAGCCTTTTTACTAAATTACTTCTGCTTTTAGACGCTTACTGGAATTTTATTTTGCCTACTGCGTGATGTGATAAATGCTGGATAAGAGCAGAGGCATCCTGAAGCCGTCAGCGAAATCATATCCATTTTTGTGGGCTATATTTTTATCCTCGTCAACTATTTTAAAAATATTGTTGCAAGCTTGTGATACGTTGCCCGTCGGCACTTTTGCACGGGCTAGTGTAGTCCAGCTTGCTTAGCCTGTAAGGTTGTGTGTTTTGAATAGTACTACCTAAGTCATGCGATATGCATCCTGTAGTCTATTCTATGTTTGGCGCTTCGGTCGTGCTTCTCTCTGCCTTCGTATCGTCGACAGCGCCTCACATAAAAGTAGAAGATAAGCCTTTGAAAACATGCGGTTTTGTCCGCGTTCGTCGTGGCATGCAAAAATTGCCGCCTGTAATGTTTTTCTCCATCTATGTTCCCCTCCAACAAGGGTTGAAAGCTGTGTTTATATAAGCCGTGTCCTTGCCGGACGTCGTCTCTGAGCGGTGCATTATTTTTGCTTCACTAGTCCATAATCAATGTTAATGTCCTCGAGCTGTTCGGACAGAGTTTTGTGCCGTTAAGGGTAACTTAGACATGCATCCTAGATTAGAGACAAACCAAATGAAGTAGATCGTTACCTCTGCCCTGCAATTTGTATCTCGCCCCCACAATTACCATAAAGTAAGCGTCTGACAACTCAACCAGTTGGTCCCTTATATTTTATGGTAATCGCCTGCAATAACTCCGCAATATATTCGCTCACGGCTTTCGAGTTTAGATTCGCCTGCCGCTTGTTGTGATATTCTGCAGAACGAACTCATTCATTCATTATTCGTACCTGTAGTAGAACGTCTAGACTAACGGGGTCTGGGCTTAGTTAGATGTTGAACACGACGAGTAATTACTAGATCGACAACTAAAAACGGTGAGAATGGGGCATTACTCGCATCTTTCACAGCGGCTGCTAAGGTCCTTGTTGACGCCTTAGTTTTTAGACCTCTTAAATCCTGTCAGAAGCTGTGGTTTTGTCTCTTTTCACCAAAGCAGAACAGAAAAGGAGTCCTCACAGCAAGCGGAAGATGCCCGATACTTGCCTGAGTTGCAGCGTCCCTCACAAATGGACGTATGGCGACTGTCTCTTTGCAGGAACCGCAGGGAAGGAGTCGCAGGAATCGTTTGAAACTTCTCGAAAAAAAGAGGAAGAAAAAGGAATACGACATTGAGGAAACAAACCCCGTCGGCAATCCGTAAATCGGCCCTTGGCACTTAAACGTAACAGGCAGAACCCTCTGCTCGTAGAGCTAATAAAATGGATGTCAACCGAAGTGCCAATGGAGAAAACGGCCAATATCATACCTATACGCTCATCGTGGGTGGACCGCAAATAACAACGACCAAAACGCTGAGTTTCTAGACAACGAGTATAGGGCACAGAACGAAGATAGCTCGATTCAGCGAAAAGTATCCCTGTTAGCCGGAGAATTCTTTTCATTAGATTTCCTTTACAAGACGCGAGAGTGGATCATGTGCGTACGATCCTAGGTCGAGAAAAAAAAATTCGTATCATTATCAAATCTCCGCTTTGTCTGGAAGGGCGTGTCAAAAGGCGGTAAACGTGGACGAGGTGTGGCCTTGTGGAACTGACTAATTGACTGGCTAACATAAATGTAAATTTCGTGGCATTTTTCTTGCTTCGCAAAGTTTGTTTAGACAAGGAATGGAAAGAAGTCGGCCACTATGAAAAGTAGCACCATGAAAAACGCACGTAATATATAAGAAATAGGAGGGGTTCGGAGCGAAAAGGTACTTGTAATGATAGATGAAAGTGTATTAGAGCGTGAAAGACAGTTTGCTAAACCTTAGAATCGCGGCAGCGTCGATAAAATAAATGTATATTACTGCAATACTAAATAGGAAATGTAACATTGGGACCTACTATTTTGTAATTAATAACAGTAATGTAATAATTGTGTTTTTATGTGCGAATGCTTTTCATTATAGTGAATCCCTTTGTAAAAGAATGTAGCAATTACAAAAAGAAATCGAACTTTAAAACGCAGTTAAAGTTTATAGGTAAACGTCTGCTCTAGGATAATTTTTCTTGAAAAAAAAACACGAGTCTAACTTTGTAATTGCAACCCTCGATGAATATTTGATTTTTCTTTTAAGACAATTACGGCGCCAAAAATATTTTTACGCTTCCATAATTCCGAAACTGCAATCGTCTCCTGAAAAAAAGTCAAGGGCATAGACATTTAATCAATATCAATTTAACACAGGTCGACAAATAATTTTAGACAGAAGTCTTCTGAGCAAAAAGGGATTCCTTGACCTTTTGTGTCAACAACAACAACAACATCGCATGGCGTCGGGTGCTTAAGAATATCTAGCTCGTTAACTCGTTTTATTCGTGGTATATCTCGACCTCGGTTTTATCTTGTACAACGCTTTGTTTACGAGTTGACTTCACCTGTCAGTATTCGTGTAGTGCATACGTTCCGGCGACGCATATACAAACACATATACACAGATACAAAAACGAGATTCCAAGTTTACACACTCGACGTTTGCCTGGTCGTCTATACATTTGCCTTATTTTCACGGGAAGTTGACACTCATCTAATGCATATAAACATATGACCGTACCGGGACTAGCTAAGGAGACTGAATGGATGTTAATTTGCTGACGCTGGAAGTCTAGGTTCAAGGGCCAAAAATTTAAACCGATCAATAGCAAGACCAAAATTCTGAGTTAAACCAAACAAGAGCTGGTTATGGTATATGACGAGAAATAGAAGTGAAGAGGATCGTGAACTCTTCTCAAGTTGGCCTTCGCCTGGCCATCAACCGATTCTTCCTCGGTGACCTTTTTTCTACAAAACGGTAGCCTGTGCTTTATTTTATTAAAAGCACCAACAAAAGCCACAGAAACATGCCTTTAGTAAACTATTACGAGTACTACTAACAAAGAGAGACAAAGAAAGCGTAGCAATACGAAAAGTTTAACGCAAACAAAGAGTCTTGGAAGTCCGATATCTGGAAAAATTCTGGGGGAGCGGTTTCATATGCGGAGGTATGGGTCGACTTTAGAACACAGAAAAAGCGAACGCTGCCAGTGAGTGATAGGCAAAAAGAGAAGGCTTCTGGTTATTCTAGACATTATCAATAGCAAAGCCTTGACGACAAACATAACGGGAAACAACAAGGGAAATTGATTCGTTAACCGCAGTTTCTACGAAAGAAACACGAGGCGGAATGGATTCCTTGGACTTTGGACGATTTTTCTTTACAGAGTAACATAAAAGTATTCTTAAATCCTCTACATATGCGTGAGACGATTACATACGTCCTATGTCCTCACACGTAATACAGTGATATATCCAGAGCAACAATTTTAGAAGTAAATCATCAAAGAATGCGGCATTTTCCAAAAACCGAAGTGGTAAATAGACAGATATATTAGCTTCAATCAGATTTAGGCAAGGTTCTACAATCAATCCTATTTACCGTCTCTGTAGGTCTACACGTACCCATTGTGCATAGTCGTTCGTTTACAGATTACAGAATAAGCTTTCGTAGGTTTTCGCGGTAACGATTTAAAATACTAGCAGGAAGTATCATTAAGAATCGACAAAAATGTGACGATAACATTCAACTTGGGCAAAATGACAAGGAGAGGAATAACGTTGTCACTGACATACCAAAAGCGCAGACTCCCTGCAGATATATCTGTAGCAACGCAAACATTAGTGACACAGAATCCCTAGCAATTTACATAAAAATACGTGCATTTCTACGGCATAGGTATGGCGAAACTAAGCAGAAGTGAATTAGACATCATTTTCAGATGGCAAGTACATACCATATGCCATTCGTAGCTAAAGCCTTCCGAATTGTCTATACAATTATTCAGAAAAATGCAATTGTAGCTGCATAATTGCTACCAGGAAATACGTAACCTCTTAAGATTATGCTGTTCGCGTATTGGCGGGCAATATTTGCCACCAATATGTCGCACATACGACACGGCCACATCGAATGCTAGTGCCAAAGGGCATGAATTAAATCTCAAGCTTAAGTTGATCGCTACTACGCTTCACTTACGTGCCACTTCTCGTTGGTTTCATACTTTAACGAAATCTGGAGAAGTAAGTTGGACCATTATCAAAGTTTGCAAAATTACAGTGACGAAAATTGAGGTCTTGCTAATCAACTTATCGCTCACGATCGGTTTCCTCTGTTGGATTGGCCGTTTCGAATCGCTCTCATCGGCGTTTGACTGAAGTCCAGATTGTTGATCGATTTAAGCGCGAAATGAAGTAGCAGCGAAAAATAGATACTAACAATCAAAATCGACCGGGCAATCGACTAATTTTGTTAATGATATATACGTAACGTTATTGCTTAACGTTATCAAAGTCAGCTTCGTGACTGTTTCTTATGGAACCTTTTTACCGCTACAGCTTCCAGCCATCTTTCTTTCCTTACTCGTCTACGGTATGTACACGTAAATACTGTGCGGTAACTTCCCACATTGTGTCGAGCCTTGACAAGGACTTATCCATTGGTAAAAGGTGCTTGCGCCTGACCCATTTCCGATAGTGATGTGTTTTTATCATGGCTCTAATTCGAAGGCGGGCGAGAACAACTTCTAGTGAGAAAGGCTATGAAAAAAAGCTACGGTATCAAATCAGTTTTTGTTATAAGTAAAACGCGCTTGCCTGGACGGACCATTGCTAACCAAATCTAATTGTCGAGGACGGTTTTTTTTCGTTGCGGTATCGCGCCTGTCATCACTTGAAAACTAGTAACACGGCGCCCGGCGCGAAGAAGGACAGGATTGGCAGAAAGTAAACGAGCTTAATAAACATTGCTCATTTAGTTATGACAAACCAAAGCCGAACGTTAAGGTAGTTCATAGGTTGACTATGTATTATAATCTATGCATGTCTATAGACCTATCTAGACTTGTGGCCAATAGTGAAGAAAAGCACTTTTTTATTGTTCCTTTGACCTAGTTCATACAAGTCGGACAAAGCTGTAAGTTACATAAAAGTACAATAATGTGCTTTTCTTAACTTATTCGAAGTTACTTACTGTAACTTTTTTTGTTTTTTGCATTTTAGGTTTCACAAGTGGATCATTGTTGACCATTTTTTATTGTCTTTTCGGATACTTTCTCCTTTGTCGTGCTGGGGAATCTGGCCAATACGTCCAAGCGTTCCTCATGGCCCTTGTAGACAAGCAATAAGGAAAATTACGTTACTGTATTTCCGTGTGGTGCCACTTTATCCAGCTCGTTACCTCCGCATACTGCCAGCGTGCAACCGGGCCTGTTGGCATCAAGGTCGTCACCATTTTGCACTATAACGCCGGCTAGCGACCGAACTTGGTAACCCGCAGTAGCATAAGACAACAATCTGGAGCTGCGGTTCCATTAAACAGAGGGCACTAAAAATATTACGTACTTGTCTATTCTGCATTTTGTGTGCAGATGTTGCAAATAAGATGCGACGTATTGAAATACAGAAACGGTCCAGTTCATTCCATCAAGCAATCGACTACGCTATGTATGATATAGAAAAAGAATAGGAACTGAATGCTACAGTTAAAGCGGTAGCAATGTTCACGTGTGTTATGGCGGCAACAGAGAACTTTAAAGATAATATTGTCTATCAGGAACTTGCTTGTGCATCAGTAGCTATCGATGCGTGGATTCGGCCAATACAACTGCTGTTACTCTTGATTTAGATAGTTGTTTCGTTACGTACTGGTGAAGTAGATGTGTCTCGAGTCTTTCGTTCGATATTATCGTTAAGCATTACTTCAGATAGCTGCCCTCCGCCGCCGTACGACACAAACTGCATGCCTGCTCCTGATTTCCAACCTAGACCAATACACTTGTCCCTACTTTTACATTTATTCGGTAAATATGTTACTAATGCGTCGGTGATCCAGCTGTATATTAAGTCTTTCTAGAAAAAAACAGACAGGATGGATGTTTTCGTTTCTAATATACGAGTCAAAAGCAGTGATATATATATTACCCCTGATGTCGCCGCTATTTCAGTGACATTGACCACGGTACAATTGAACACTGAGTGGCTTGCTTCTGTGTAACAAGGCATTTTTATGTATAATTAGAGCGCAACTTAGCTAGAATTAACAGTAACGAAATAGCTTATTAACCTACTAGAAAATAATACAGGACTATATCTGTAAAAAATCTCTCCTGCGGAAACCGAACTTGCTCCAACTCGCTTCTATGTCGCTATATATAAGTAAACATGAACTTAACGTTGTAGGGCTGTGGTTACAAATAACTCAATTAATGATATATACTTTAGTGTTCATATGAATGCTGGTACGACATTTGCACCCCAGTTGAAGCCTCATTGGTATCATCATCATATTGGTACGACTAGGTTTGTAGAGCACGTGCTCTGTGCCTTACCATATGCATAGTTGTTACCACCTTTGGCAGTGAGCACGGGCCTAATTGCTCTGACACAGGCAATCCAGGCTAGCTCGGGCCGCATGTTTCCTCTAACGGAAGATGAACTCAAAAAAACGACAAAAACGCGATTACCATTACGATTGGGGCACATCAGAGCGACCGAGTTCAACCCGATCTAACCCACCACAAGAACTTTGTTACGACTGTGTTATTGTATATGCAAATACGTTGTTCACTGTCTTCGGTCGTTTGGGGTGCCGATTTCCAGGCCGATGTCACATTCTGAGACCATAGAGGGCAAACAAATCACAGCGGCTACTTGGAAACGGTGACGTGCAATGAGATTATCACAGTCAGGTTTTTGTTGCTCTATCGTAATTCAGCTACACGTATAGGGCCTCGGGTTTTTTGCGTATTCAGCTGCCTGTGCCATGGATGTTGGGTCCCTGGACCATCAAGGTTGAATCCTGCCATTCACTATTCGAGTAATGATCACTACTTGTTGCGCTCTAAGTATCCCGCTCAAGCGGCTGGTGTTAGTTAAAGTTTCTACGGTTAACCTATCAGACTCAGATTAAGTAAGAAATCGAACTGCCTAACGTTTTCATTCGTCTCCCTTCGAAAAATAACTGTGAGTAAGTTCTCCCAAGGTAATCGACGTTTTGGACTTTTCGCAAGCTAGAATGGTGCTTCTCTTGCACAAGTAAGCCAATAAAGGGTCATAAACGTAAGAGACTTGTTCGATCGTAATACTGACATGCGCGTTTGCGTACTGTTTTCCGCTTATTCCACTGCAACTTAACCAGTATCTGCGAACATCGCGAAGCGAAGTGGGTTGAGCGCCAAAATAAATTAATCTATCAAAATAAAACGCCCCCTCACATAAAATAATATGTCAAGATTGAAGTACGCCTCAGATGATTGGGTTGTCCATGTACCTTAGACCCGGCAGAAGTTGTTACACATATAGCTAGTATGATCTAAACGTGTTATTATAATTTATAAATTAATAATTACGTAGAGAACACGATTTTTTTTTTAAGCATTTCTTAATATTCATTTCGTATTCAGTATACGTATGTAGATGTATATATGATCTCAGGACTGGATAGAACAGTCTAGTTGTCTCTGTTTATTACTATGTTTGGTGAGGATATATATATATATATATATATATGTATATATACTTATATATGCATATGTATATTCTCACCAAAATTCATTATTTTGGCCAAATTTGGCCCTTGTTTAGCTATTTCATGCCATTTAGATTGCAGACGGAAATGAATAATCGATGCTTAAATAAACACGCGATCGACACCTTGAGTTGCTACCGGCAAACATTATTTATTATATATCAATACGAATTATATATAGCTACATATAATAGCAGTCTGATGTTGAGTTCTTTCGTCGACCTTATTCCTTTTCTTGAAGTAAACATGTACGCGACACTAATACACTCGGTTCCGGGATAGGCGTTATTAACTCGGTCTCGTCTGCCGACCCGCGAAAAACACATATATTAGTCAGAGCGAGTTTCGGCTGACAAGGTACCGTGTCCATGATGATGACTCCCATTTAGCTAATACGGTCATCATTTTAACATCTATGCATTGATAAATCAATTTTCCGGACTCATCTGAAAGCAATTTATCGAACTCAGTCCCTGCTGAATTAGTTACGTCAAATACGCTTACCCTCAATTCTCAGAAGCGCTTCATCGAGGAACACATTGCTGTTTCGTTGCGTCCGGTTTGACAGCACGTTTATTCTAGGGAATGCTGTACGACCTGCGAATCATCTCCCTTTTTCAGTCATACTTGAAGAAAAGCTAGACTAAACCCTCCAATAGATACGACATTGCGTTACCGAGCTACCGTATCACTGTATGTGTCAGATAGAGCGTTTTGTCGATAAACTTGCGAAAGCGCAAGTAGCTCGCGGGCTCCATAAAAAGAGAGGTGCATCTACGATCCTGATCGAACTTCGAAAAATTTGGTCAGGCATACGGACCTCCAAACGGTCGGCCATCCTATGTTTCTTGCATCGTCAGCCGCAGAAGGAGAGCCTTGAGGTCACTATTTATCCCCCGTTTTTCTGGACTGACTTCCATCGAAAATCGTTAGCAACACACCCTTGATATCAGAAGCCTTCTTTGACGTTTCTCGTTCTCAATCCTTCTTTTGGCAAGTGCCAAGATCTCTGATGTCCCAAAAATCGGTAGTGTAGAAACGGTTGCGTGAAGGAAATAGCTTAGGCAGCAAAAAGACGCAGGGGCACTGGAAGAAAGGGGGGAGGACTGAGGGAATATAATGGGAACGAAAATCTTGGGGTATCGCACAGGCCTGCAAGTTCCTTCTGTAGGCTTCTTAAGAGCTTTCGAAGGCATAGAAAAGGCTGACCTTCATAAAGACTGGCTAAGCATGACGAACTGAAGAGTAAGCGCCAGCAAAGGACACCAAGTAGGAAAAGAAGCACGGGCCTTGGATTGAAGACGCCTTGGTCAGCTCCTCTTTTGTCACGACACCAAGGCGGTATTCTTTTTGAACGTCATTTTGGCATTTGTAACAGTGCTTCTATCGCTCTCAGAAAACATCATATCTGAACTGATATTGAATAAAGAATGACGTAATTGGGCCGGGGCTTTGTCCTAAATCGGAACTAACAAAAACAAACGAGTAGAACTAGATTAATGGAGTTGTTGGGCAGGGCGCAAGGAAAACGTTAGTTAGGTTTTGTCTTCTGTCCAGTACTTGGCATGGAAGTGGAAAGTGATATCAACCACCTAATGGCTTACCTAGCGATCAATGACTGCAGACGGCAATGATTGACATACGGTAGACAGGGCGTCTGTTTTCATATTAAATTCTGAGGCGTCGCTCCATTGCCGTCATCTTTTGAATGACGATACTGGCTTTTTAGCACTTACCAAAAACAGCAGAGATATCTTATTCAGACTGTTTGCTCTTTTACGACTAGCCGCTAGAGCTGCCAACGTTCCGTAAGTGGTTCGACAGCTGATTCCACTCCGTTTGCGACGGTTCAGGAGCATATACGGAGTGGGGAAAAAAGGATCAAAAGACGTCACCTTCTCCTAAACAATAGTTTCTCCTGAAATGGTGACTTATTATTCGATCGTAACGGTGTACGAGACCGAGCTAATACCTGTCTCGGAGCCAAGTGTGATGGTGCCGCGGGCACATTTATTTCAAGAGGAAAGAAATGAACATCAAACAGCTGGTATACGTAGTTATATGTAGTTTAAGAACTACGTTTGATATGTCGTTTGTAGAGGAATTAATGCCTAGCGGTTACAACTCAATATGTCGATTGCATACTCCTTTAGGCTTTGATCACTCATTTCCTACTGGAGCCTAAGCGGCTAAATCAGAACTAGGGACGAGATTTGGTGAGGACTGAAATATGTCCTACCTCTGCGCCTAGGGACGCCGGGCACTTGCTACCCTCGAGGATGCATTTTGCAAAAGGTAGAGTTTAATCGTCGATATGAAGCTGCATGATTCTCAACAATTTACTCAGCTGTTGAAAGCAGAGCTAGATGAATTTAACTGTGACATAGCTTCAATAATAGTATAAATACTATTATAGCATTATTATTACCAAATGGGAACTTGGAGTTGAGAATGTGTATTGAACTTGAATTGAGAAAGATATGAGACCTTTTACTATTTCCTATAATTGTACTCTAAAGCCGCTTGTTTCGTCCATCCTGCTGGCAATTTCCATCTTTTGAAACTGCTCCGTTTCCATTAATCAGAGCTTTTTATCTTCAGAGTAGCCGCATGCTGGACGTGGTATAAAAGAGCGCGGTAATCCAATCAGTTTTGCACAGTCCTTATTCTTAATAGGTTTTTCAATATGTTTTCGCTTAGTATAGCTAGCCGAAGACATGTCTCATGCATGTTTTGCTAAGGCGGGCTGGTCAAAGATACATACCCTGTTTGAGGCTCACTCCATTCAAATATCAACTATTCACGATCACCTGGGCCAGAAGTATCAGAAACATTTAATTAAATTAGATACAAACTTCTACATTACCTTACATATTTACCACTTTATGACGCGTGTGAAAGGAACGTAAGTAGTCAAATCAGTTTCAAACAGAAATTATCAAAGTTCTTAGACACTGAATGATGTAAAAGAAAACATTTTTTCCGTCAGTAGGGACGTTCTCAGCTTAAAAAGTGTATTACGTGAATTACAATGTATTAGTCAACGTACCCAGGAAAGATTCCCGACTTGGTTATATTACTGTCATCAGGAAAATTGGTTCTTTTCGAAAAACTTCCCAGTACTCACAAGCAAAACTTTAACTAACACTATTTAACGAAACAGTTGTCACGAATGCATGCGCCACCTTACTCGCCAAATGGGAGACACAAAGAAAGCTCAGGGCATAAGTGTGGACCCAACCTCGAGCGCAAATAGCAATGGACTGACCTACGCTGTCAAACACTAGACAACAACAGGCATAGAGCAAGCCATATCGGGCTCTTAATTCATGCCTTGATATTTAGATGGCTGCTGGTCGTCGCTAGGGTGGCTGGCATTCCGTCGGATAGTTGGCGTGTCGCTCATCGTCCACGGCACTTCGTAGCTCGGCGCACTTACGCGAGCTCTACGCTGGTAATGATAAAGGAAGAGCCGAAAGATTAAATTGTTTAGAGGTAGGTTAACCAAAGTTGCTAACTCAGCCTAGCGAGCAAGTCGACGAGTGGCTGGCTGGCTGGCTGGCTGGCTGGCTGGCCTCAATAATACCCATCCCTCGCTTGCCTGGCACCTTCTTATGAACACTAAGAAGTTTAAAGTAAGACGAGGGTGATTTCCTTAGGGAAGAACTTTAGTCTTTGAAGAGGGGAAACCGCGAGCAACTGAGCAAAGGTTCAAGGTTCTGCACGGAAGACTGATGGGGTGGGGCTTTACTCAGGGCCATCAGGCCAAGTCTGAATTTAATATCTACTGACCGCCCGACACAAAAGCCAACGTGTGATGAGCCTGTACGGAAGTTTGTTCACATATCACCCGACGGCTGTAATCTGACGCTCAACTGCCCCGTATTCATACGAACCTACAATGATAGCATATACAGTTCCAGTTTTCTTTTACATGGCAGGATAAAGAAACGTATTGCAACAACTGATCGGTATGCCAACCTGTGCTACGCTTATGAGTGGAAAACGACCTTGCGTTAATAAAGGGAGATCTACACGGTGGATATTTCCGGCTTTTTTCTTCATGGCATACCACCAATAGAGGGCAAATGTCGTATATCTAAGAGATCTGTAAATCTAAGAGATGACAAGTATTACTGAATTCCCCGTAGCATTTCTAAACGAGACATATTGGTTTGCCTATTTCTTTTAACTACTACAACGAGTCGAATACATAATCCATCCAGGTGATCGGCGATAAACTGCCCCAAAGGTATACCTCATTCTCGTCTTTGCTGTGATGTAGGGTTCAATTCAGAGAACAAGCTTCCCGTTAGCTATAGTGTGCAAGATTTACCTTACAATTTATATCGACTAAGCCAATATAGACTAAGGAAAATGACAAGCTTCTCATCACTTGGATATTCTAAACGGCTTCCTGGTGTAAAGCCAACTCTATTACATGCACCTAGCTTGTACGTTGATGAGATATTATTGATACTTTGGTATTCGTTCATTCAGTTCTTCCGGCGTCTCACAAACGCCCTACGAACGCTGTCTTGCTAAGCGTGATTACAGTATGCAGCTCTTAGTTACTTTTCTGAACTCTGTACAGCTGGTGCATAGGTCATTTTTGAGTTTTCCTCTTTTTGATGATCCCTCCTCGACTGATAACTGGTAAAGGACTGAAAGACGAAGCTCCCCTATAATTTTCTCAAATGCTGATGACTTGTGAAGTACCTCTGTTTCAACCCTCTATTTCGCCCTTACCCATCTAGATTCATGCTTCGCAGTCTGTGATATTTGGGTTATAGCAACACTCAGATCTAAAGAAAACCGTGGTAACAGTAAGATATTCAGAACGACAGAAATAGTGGCCATGTCTACATGGGCTGTGTTGGAAGAACTTATAACGTATAGTGTTTTATAGGCTGACTACCCCTACCGAATCGACAGATGTAGAGAAATGTGTGATGTCTTCCTGTCATGTCTTTGTAGCATATTTCCCTTCACGAGCGCCTTTTGACAGACATATATATGACCACTTGCTACATTAAACTTCCTTGAGTACTTACGTTCACCCCGCCAAACCCTACTCCACTGCAAGTTTAGCTTCCTATAGATATTTTTTGTGCTCACGCGGCATATACAGCTTATATTTGTCCGCTGTCTTAAATGGCGGTTGTGATGTCCTTAAAACGGGGTAGGTTTCTAGGGGGCAACGACCAAACCAAAACAGCCACATCTGGCTAATAAGGCCAGCTAAGAGGCCAAATGGCGGAGTTGTTTGGTCTTCCCGGCCGCCGGCGACCCATCGCTATGCTGAACGACGAGACACACACGTCATGTCGCCATACTGAAGCAGCTTATCGACAACCAGCGGTTCATGTCCGGTTAACAAAAATGAATACGCTGTAGCTCTGAGGAGGCAAAATTGATAGGAGATCAGGGCTTATGTACGGCAGTGAATGGGTTAGGCGACAGAAGAAAAAGTTCCTTTTTGCCTCCTTTCAGTGGGACAGGAAAGGCTGCCAATAAAGTATGTCGAGCGTGAAAAGGCTTTTCGGCCACGTGCTGCAATGCACGTTCATCTGGTCTCTTCATAAAGCTGTGGGCGGTATCAGAGGTTATTGGCTGCTGATACAGATGTAGTCACTGTGTCATACATTGTCAACTGCTGATGCTCAAAAGCTTTGAGTGGAGGATTGGGCTTTTCTGTCTATCCGGCAGCGTATTCTTCTATGAGATGGTCTGCTGTTCTGCGTGTATCTCTGTGTACAGTGAATATTGGATACGTGTCTCCGAAATTACGTTGAGATATGTGGTTACGGGCTGATAAACATGTTGTTAACGAATGATATGTAGATTTGTGTCAACTATAATCCTATGCAAACATTAGTGGGGTTAGCTGAATACCGAAAGAAATATGATTTCACAGAATTACAATGCTTTCTTCTCGAAGTGATCTTACAGCCTTAGCAAGTGGGTATAGGCGGTGACGAGGCATTAAAATAAGACATGAATCTACATCGACTTAACGACCCTATTAGATGTGCGCTTGCAAACTTTTCGACAGGCCATGATTCACATTAGAATCTGGCAAAGTTCATTAGTAAAAAAAGGGGGTTTAATATAAAGCTATTTGTTATTGGAACTTATAACAGGAATTATAAGCTTCCCTAGAATGAGGCAGTGTTAGAGTCTAGGTCCGAGCCCACATGAACTTTCGCTCCTAATAAGGTCCTGTTTGTTTTATTCAATTCAATTTATTCAACTGGCCTAGTTGTAATTATTATTATAATAATAATAATTATTATTATCATGGTAAAGTGTTTATGCGCTTCGACTGGAAATCACCTGCAGTAAGAAGCAGAAACGAGCAAAGGCAACCCCTTGACCCTCGCAGTAAAAATATCATAGGAACTGCAGCGAGAAATCACATTAGGTGCTTTTCTTGATAACGGCGATATAGCCGGATTTGGCTGAATAAAAGAGCAAATATGTAGTAACCGCTGAAAAATGACAATGGTTGTAAAAACATATATACATTATGATCACGTATCTGATTCTTTTTGAAACATCTAATCGGTTGTTACGTCTCATTTCCTTATAAGTATGTAAACTAGTAACACCGTTCCTATCTATCACTTATCTGTTTACAAAATGATAGTTCGTGCGCGTCATTCGGCAACTATCGTTTTACCTAAAGTAACTTTGACTTTCCCGTCAAATTACTCGGTATATATACTCTCACTTTTCCTTGAAGTGACTTTCTAATTTTATTCGAATTTATTAATATACGACCGTAGTACTCACGATGTACCGACCTCACCATCTCGGGCCGACCTCCAAAGCAAAGGGTCTACAAGCTGGAACAGGTATAGATACTTAAGAAATAAAAACAGTTTATCTGCATGGATGATGAATAACAAAGATGTCATATTCAATAGCCTTATGTGTTCATGGTCGACAATAGAAAGGTACTGCCAGAACAGCCGTAATTTACTACTGAATTACATTGATATATTACTACCTCATGATGTAAATGGATCTAGTTCGAAAAAGAACTTTGAACGCATTTTTACTTTCCTAACATTTTAAGGCCGACCCACATTTAATACAGCAGCTTTGACATATTATTATTATCAGTAGAGACGAAACAGCCTTGTATGTAGAGAACTGTTAGTTTTTGAGGTCGGTTTACGGTTGTTCCGGCCGAGTAAAGCGAAGTCTTTTAGTCACAAGCCGGGGTGGCGCTTTTAAAAGGCCGTGCCTAGCAAATCTTGACTTATTAAATGGGTACTATTCGGCATTTGAACAGAGCGTGGGTTGCGTGGGGAATGCATAGGGTCACAGTCTGCGCCGGTCTGCAAACCGTATGGACATGCCTGGCTGTACACAGGGAAGTTGAGGTGGACAAATGAGAACTAAGGGCATCCGGTGGGCCTGTCTAATGGGGCGTGCTTCTCTCCGAATGATGCGACCGTGAAAGCTTCATCAAGCCTCAGCCGCGGACTTACAGACCACCCGACATGATACTATCCCTCCCGAACTCTGAAACGTGCAACATTTTGAGGGTTGCGTTCAATGTTGCCTTGTAGTTTGGCGTGTGCTCCGTGGTTCGCGTCGTTTAGCCTGTAAAATCTACTGCCAGACATCCGAAGGCGCATAGGGGAGGGCCCACTCACTCTAAAGCCATTGGCAGCTTTCAGGCAAGGACAGACACTTTTTACTCTATTTTTAAGTCGTATCTATAACATTGAACGTGATGTGCACATGGATGCCATAGCTTGAAATCTCGTTGTTTTATCTCTTGTTTTTTTTTGTAAAGACCACGAAGAGGAGCGTCCAGCAGACTACGCAATAGGAAAGAACCGGATCGGTTGGCAATCTTAGTTGACTAGTGTTAACTATGCATGCATGGGTACGGTTATTGTTATACACATTTATTTGCTTATGATTATTTTAATTACTTTATCAAGAAGGACTAGTACCCGCCAATTCGGTGTGTTTCATCAATCTGAAAGAGGAAGCCAAAATGGCTTAGCAATCTATATTTTCTACTGTTAAATGCTCTTTTAAGGCTTCATTTTAGACTTCTGTTGTTAATTCTCAATAATTTCGTTGACGATTCCAATAGTGACGCTTGTAGGTTACATAGCAGAGGGCCATCGACGTAGCCTGCCCCGCTACGAGAGGAATTCTACGTACCTCTCTTTAAATTTAGGCTCGTACATAAGAATGGTCTGTCCTATTTAATAGACATGAACTCAGCTGTTTCGGCCTATATATGTAAATGTTTTTTTTTCTATAGATTTATATATAGGCATTTGTCACATATAAACAGCGGTGTGGAACGTGGCATAATATGATACGCTCCTAGATTTTCGTATTATTTCAGGATCTGAAACCTTTGAGTATAATGTCTTTTTAAAGCCGGTGATGAAAGCCTGACAATTCCAGCTTCACAGCTGCAATCATAAGGGAAGCTGAAATTAAAAATATATGCAACTCCAAAATCTAATGAGACGTTTTTGCCAAAAATTTAACCCGGGATTTTGTGCTTGTGCTTGTGAGTCCGGTTCCTTTCGAGCTCCTAAAATAATAGTATCGATATTTCAACATATACAAAAAGCATGACCAGTTAGCATTAGGGCTACAGTTTATAAAAGTAATTACCATACTTGTTTTATTTTTGTAACAACACAGATGAAGAACAAATATGACTCGAAGGCAACCTTGTGTCTGAAAAAATAAATGCTAAAACCGTCCTAGTTAATAGTTAAATTCTAGCGACATTCTGCACCTAAGGTGAGCGGATTTCGTATATGACATTCAGTGGCAGAAAATTATTTGGAATACACCTAAGGTAATATGGTTTTTTTTTCCTATACTCTCTCATTGTTTCCAAAGTTCTCATTTTGTAATACTTGTTTTCCATTGTGCCATATACATTTCGTATATTTGTTTATTATATGTTTATTTGAAATATTTATGAAATCAAAATGATTTGGTCCAAGCGCTTCTTGAGGCTCACAGCTGATTCTGCTGCCTACGAAATATCATTGGCAGGCAAAGGTTGTGCAAACCTTGACCCATATATTTGTGACCAGGACCCAGGATTAAAAAGAAGACTGTACTTTCTGCAAGGCTAGGCGCCAAATGTAATAGTAGCGATTGCACACGTACTGCAAGATTTTTTGCTGCATCCTGGCTTTTGTATAGCATTATTTTCGCTAGTTTGCCGAATTGGTAAACAACTTGTAAGAACTATCAGAACGATCGCTTCGATTACCAGTACGACGCCAGAAGAGGACTATGCGTGTCTTGTGACACATCACAGTTTTGTCTGAAATGCTACGGTGTAGATCGCACTGTGACAACAATAGCAAAAAGAGTCTATGCGCACTTATGTGCCACACGAAAGGACTAAAAACAGGCCGTGCCTCTGGAAAAGTAAACAGCGACCTTTTATGGTTTCGTTCCCCTTTGTGGACGACGCTTCTTCACGTCGTTGGGGGGGAGGGGGGGAGCGGCAGGGGGGAACGTCAAAAACCGAATAATGTTCATTTATTATATTATAGGAATCAAGGCAAATGATCAAACGTTCTTCAGTACAGCTATTGTTTATGTTGTGCCTTTAACACCCCCGCAACAGGGGTAAGCTTCTCGTAAATTCTGGTAGTACGGATAGTATTATGTAAGTTGCAGCATTGCACATCGTACATCTATTTAATGCGCTGTATTTTGTATCCAACCTCTGGAAAGAGACAATGTCAAATGAGCCCGACAGAAAGAATCGTTCCGGCATCGCCGTTAGCACATAGCCGCTTTGTGGAACTATCCGCATCCGAGCGCCAGCTACTGCACGTGCTCACGTTCCGTTTAACTACACAAAGAGCCCCTGATGAAGACGGTTTAACTAGCGTTTATAAGGACGCTTTCGGCATTCGTTATGCCTTTAATATGCAGGCTGATATGTATCGAGAAAGCATGGACACAGAATGTATC
This sequence comes from Varroa destructor, assembly GCF_002443255.2. NCBI lineage: Eukaryota > Metazoa > Arthropoda > Arachnida > Mesostigmata > Varroidae > Varroa > Varroa destructor. The sequence goes on along the minus strand of NW_019211455.1, from coordinate 52,869,847 downwards.
TTTATCATAAATAATGGACACAAATGAGACAAATAATCAAGCCTTATTTAGCCTGCACGTAACGCAAGTCTCGTACGAACTAGCAGAAAGACTATTTACCAAACCACATTGGCCACCTGAACGACCGTTAATGTCGGCCTAACGCTACCTATGGCAACAAAGCTTTTGGATTCGATAGCAGAGTTGATCTAAAGATGAGAATTATCGTGAAAAGAAGTATCAAAGCTATAAATTTGATTCCATCGTACGTGTTAATAAGTTAACTATTTATAAGTTTAGTTTCCTTTGTGTTATCTCAACTTTCTAATTTCACTTATATTTTCCGTATCACGTAAACGTCGACTGTCTTGATCGATAGAAGATAAACATTTGCGAGCTTGTATAAAAACTCTGATAGACGGTTAGGTGTAATAAAGCGTCTACTTAATTATTCTAAAATTCAATATCTTTCAAAAAGGTGGCGCCGCAATATTCCTTTACATAATCAAACATCCATAACTTGAACTAATTAATCACTGCTCTACCCGAGACTTGCGGGGAGAGTTGTTCAGTAGTAAATAACTCTGTTAAACTAGAATCTGCTACTTTAAGCGTCATCAACAACAGTGGCGTCCTCCTAGATGCTTTGAAGTGTAACACCCGCTAAACAGGATGCTGCACGAATGAGCAGTGAACTGCACGTGGGCATCATAGAAACATACTGTACACTAAAGAAATCTCATGAATATGCCGGATCCATGAAGCGCATTAGGAATTAGGTGTTATTGGCCTGTGCAATAGCTTTCGTTAGGCAAGAGCTCGTTTGTGTCTGGCAGATGACGGGGCGAATCAGCCATTTAAATTTAGTAGAACAACTTCAATGATCACATGGTTGAAGACGAACTCTACAGTAACGGTTTAGTCAATTATCCAAACGCGCGTCGTTAAACATATTTCGATACATTGAAATCGTACATAGAGTAGCCATCTTATCTTGGCAGATGTATACAGGTGTTTCGTACGTTCATAAATCTACATATTGAACTATTTTCCGAGTTACAGGTACTAAATGTTCCGCGCGCTATAACCTGGTACGAACGGCCAGATACCTTTAAATTGAAATTCAGGAAGTCATCGTAGGTATTTTCGTAGATATGAATTGGAACACTTAAACACATACGCCTTATTAATAATAACCATACACTTCCGTTGCCCCATATTATTAGGTTAGAAATAAAGTTCCCGCGTGTTACTGTATAAAAGACATGCCATTATTCATTATGGTAACACGAAATTATTATGTTATGTATCCCCAACTTTTTTTCACCAAGTGAATCATGTCGTCTCACTAGAAGGCAGCATGTTTCTTTTTCAATCGTCCTTTTTTTGATTCATGTCAGAAGTAAGGTTGGAAAAAGTAAGGCGCAAAGGTTTACAGAAGCTGGAGGGTGCAACAAAACCCCCTGTTCGAAGTTCAAGAAAGCAGATTGGACGATAGTTGTTCTGCCTGGCATCACGTTTATATACAATATAAATATATAAATATAGCCAATATAAACTGGTCTCGTTTTTTAGGTCTTTTGTTTCTGAACGGCTTCATGTTCACTTGATGAAACTGACTAAGTAAACGTGCCAATTTGAGGCAAGTGGTTCCTCTAAACGTAAGTCCTGAATACCTGGTTGGACACTGGGCGTTACTTATCTCCTGAAGTAACCTATTCCGATTTTTGGTTCATGCGTATGTACAGACATCACTGGTGATGCTGCTATGCAAAAATTGGTCATGGTGGTCACATGACTCTCAATGTCGTGCGAGATTTTGAGATGCAACGTTAGGCTGTAATTTCGTGTTGGATTTACGGATTTTATGGAGTACCCAAATTTCAGGTTCCTATGCAAAGTCTTGTGACTGCAGCCCACCGTTTGGCTGGTTCCCAAATTGTTTGCCGATCGTCTTTGTTCAAAATCGCTTTGAAATAATTATCACCAAACTCAGCCGGCGGGCCAGAGCGGGGCATCGTCAAAATCCCCAACACCATTTCAAATTTGGCAGGCGATTCTTGATCGGTTTTTTTAACGATAATATCGTTATCGTGCACAAGAAAAATCTCGCGGGCTGTTTCTGCAGCGTTTCAGATGTCCACGGAATATATTGTGTAGAATGTGGCTTTTTTTACACCTGAAATGCCCATATTTGAGCAATTTTCTCAAGTTGAAGTGGCATCCATAGTACAACACCAATAAAGCAGCAAGAGCGCGTTCGAACGGTTTATCAGAAAGAATAGCAAATGAAGGGAAGTCGGAAAGGTTATTATCTTCCAATCAACGGGAACCTGTTTCAACTTGCATGTAGACATCTCTACACGAGATGCGTTAATGTAGTACATCCACGTGGACCTGTGATGCTGTCCGCGGCCGCGGCGACTCACTCGTTTTCGCTCTGGGCGTTTTAAGAAAATCAAATTTAGAATATTAGTTCCTCGCGGGCTGTAGGCTCGTGTTAAGAGGGGCATGAAGATGCACGCTTGAAGACGTGTGTAACGCATGCTCTCATAATTTGCCTAAAATAAAAACAGAACTCTCACTTAGACACTGACTGAGCTAGCCGATGGCAGCCGAAAACTCGTGCCATTCTTTTTATAGCTGTAAACGAAAAAGTAGGACGGAAACAAACACGCGAGGTTACTGTTCATTGATTATAAATACAATACACATGTAAACTAGCATTCCGATCGTTCCGTGTACAGCTCAATGCCTTAGCAGTTCCATTTTGTGAACCCCCCGGGAATTTTACACATGCACATTTACAGGTAATAGGTAAGTTGTTGTGGCGTGGTAACCATATGGCCTAATTGTGATGTACGTGATCTAAATATGAGGTGCGTTGTATGCAGCCGGGTATGCGCGAACAAACTTTATTCTCTTCCGTTACGCTCCCTAATACGACGCCGCACAAGTGTCGGCGTGTTAACGCGATGTCGACAAAAAGCGACATGACATGTCGTATTTCCTAAATCAACTTTTGATTGAGGCTTGTAATTGAAGTGTATTGCGATGTGCTTTTGGGTACTCCGTAAACTGAACAGCAATTGCTATTTCGGCTTATAGCGTTCTCTTTTTTCTTTTTTAAAAGAGAAATCCTTACCAAGCTGCGGTAACTGAGCAAACGGCAATACTTTAATTAAAAATCCAGCAGGTGATGAAATAAGAAGGTTTTCAAAAAAAGGCGCGCAGAAAAAATCGAACTATTTACGCTCGAGCAGACGAATATCGATTCTTCATAGTTGTTGGCGGGACATTTGTGTTCAGAACGGACATGGGGGCTGCGCGGGTACGACGCTAAGCGTGCACCTTACCACTTCCGTAGTAAGAAGATCGTAAAAAGAATCGGAAGTGCCTAGCCATTAATGCTCCCCCAGCACACGGGTCGACCACAAGCCAAAAAACCTCATATGTGTTCGCGAGATTTAAAGACGTGAAATGCATATATATATAACTAGAGTGCACGTACCAAGATATTAGCTGATATACATGGCGACTAGTTGAAGTGGACACGGCATAATTAATTTGTGGCAGTCGACGGCTCGAAAAAAAAACAAAATAAATCAGGGGAACACGAGATAGCCCCGCATTTTGTGTTATATCGATACATGAAATTTGGAAATAAAGTTTGTGATAGGTATTCGTCCGGACTATCGTAATCAGCCTTATATTTGTTATGTAAGCTAGTCGTAAGACGCCTATAATACCAGTAGAGGACAGTAAAATCCGAAATAATTATACATCGAGATTCGAGCAAATTTCACTTCAGTTACAAGTTAGGTTCTTACTTAAGGCAGCTAGTTGCTCGATTTAAATTTGTATATATGTTTCCCTAAGCTAAAATTCGGTTATAGATCTATCTGTCTGAAGCTGTAGCGCTTAACACATGTGAAGTTGGTGTACGTGCGTGCAAATAGATTAAATGGCTTTTTCTTTTATACCGATATCATGAGAGATCATCATGTAACTCATTCACGATATTATAACTACACTTCATAGCAGAGGTTACCAATAAACTATTTATTTCTACAGATTTCAACAAATTTACAATGGTTCTAAGTCATTTCAAAGGTACTGTTAAAACTTGCCTTCGATGGTAGATTTAAGTTCAACGATTACTGCAACGGAATTGCAGTGTCGATTTCATCTACGGTATTCTATCAGCAGGAGACAGCTGAGCGAGGGGTTGCAGCGTCTGTCAGAAACTTGAAAGGACACTGCGAACATGACTGCGTTTCCTTTACGAGACACATAGAAGTCATGTGCAGGGGCACGCGAATCAAATAAGTGTCTTCGCGTATTAAATCTGGGGACTGTTGCGTAACTGAGTGTCCAGTGAGAAGCAGAATGTCAAGCTTAGTCTTTTGTCCACCTGTATGTAACTTCGGTTTTTAAATTTTGGCCATTTGTAGCAGTTACATACAGTTGCGAGACTCAGAAGATACGCTAAAAATTGTGTAAAAGTCTGTGCCGAATGGATGATCTGTGCTGTTCAGAAAAGCTGCTTATGTGTTATGTTTTACCGAATCTGATCGAAATTTGTCCTCCTCTGCCATAGGCACAAATGCGAAATGTAGTCGAACTTTCGGCCTGGTAGATCAACCCGTTCTATTGTATTAAGCTCGTTTAGAAAGAAAGTCTATCCATTTTAATTCGTGCGGCTGTGCGTGTGGCTGTCTATTTCGAATGGCCTCTCCAGCCTATGTCCTATTTCGTTATTGCTTGTACCATGAAAGGGCCTGCTGTATATATAACAGTACATCGTAAGCAACATTATCGCTTGACTATAGAGTATATGAAACAGGCAGTACTTTTGTGGTTTGCAGACGATGGACTCCAATGGAAATCCAACTGTAATTACACGTTGAAACAAGAGAATTTAGGAATTACAGTGACTACTCACTCAATACATACGGTCAGTGTTGCCTACAGCTGGATAATCTACTACATTGCACGTTACGTTAGCACCTTGCGCGAATATATTTTAGCAACGCTTTTCCGTATGGTTTCGGGTGAGCTCGTTAGCAGGCAGCTTCAGTCACAGACGCAAAATAGCCTTAACCAAAACTACTGTTTGATTGTCGCCATTGTTTACGTTGCGTTTACGGACACACAGAGATCTAGCCTTCGCTTGCTCGCGACATCATGGAGAAAATCTGATTTCTTGCTGAACCTACCCACTGAAAGCCTACGCGGAAAGAAATCACAGAAAAATCTGCAGGGAGCTGGACCTTTCCTCCAAGGAAACTATGGAAAATGCGACTGCTGAAGAGAACCGACGGATTTCCTAAACTCTTACAGAAAATCGATAACACGTTTCTTTATTACAACAGCACCAGCATGGTGACGAAGCAAGAATTGTAGTGGGCGACCGGCAATAACGCTTTAGTGTTTGGCGTGAACGGAAGACGCTGATGGGTAGCCGAATTCGCGGTCATGCGGCTAAACCTGATACGCTGAACTATGATAGGAAGCAGTTCATGAGACATTAGGAAAACGAAATCTAATAAACGCTAGGTTGGTGATGCCAGGTCAACTAATAAGTAAAACGGGCTACGTCGTTTATATTGTGGTACCACACGCAAACGAATTCGCTAGAAGCTGGAATCGGACTCTGGGACGAAATTAGGGTATTATTTTAGAGTATCCTTTGGGGGAAAAAAGAACACATTTACTAGGTTGTATATAGCGTGTAGTGTTGGAATAAATGAAGAAGCACGCTGCCTGAATCGTTTGTTCATATGAGTCCAAAGGTTGACAGATATACATGCATACATATACAGTCAAGACAAAGCAAAAGGTTTCTTCGGAAACAAAATCATGTACGGCAGCCAGACGGAAGATCATACAAAGGAAGAGACGCGATATAGCGTGAATAGGTGATGAACTTGCGTAGATCTCCACTGCTTATCATTTCTACCCGGCCTATGCATAGAAAACGTAATGGTTCGCAACTTGCTGGCTGTGAGTAAGAAGCCAAAAACCTTACGGGATGGCCTGCGTTTCGGCAAAGGTTAGAGCCTAACGTTCAGAAACTTGACAACAAAAGGCCAGAAAAGGTATTGCACTGTGTGCGATGTACGTTCTCTACGTGCAGCAGCAGATGTGACGGTACCAGTAAATGCCTTTTGTAATGTAATAATAAGTCTGGCCACAGAGGCGGAATCAAGGCAGCAACAGCGATCCTGCGCGCACACTAATATTCATAACCCTACTATATTTACTACATGCGACACATCACGAGGTGGGCTTAAATCACACGAGGGAAAGAGACATCGAAGAACAATATTAAAAAAAAATTAATGACACCTCAAAATATCTGACCGCTCCTGTTGTTCGTGCCATGTTTGTGAGCTGCTGGTGCAAATCGAATCCTTGAATGCCTTGTGAAAGAGCGCATGTCGTTAGCGGTAGCAGAGTAGGTCTTCTCTTACACGTATTTAAATTTAGCATTTTTAGCTACTTGCTTCACGTGAGCAAATTTTCGGAATCACCTCTTTGTAATGTCCAGTATCAAAAATTTGCTGCCACTTCAAAGTGAGCCGAAGTCGATTTTGCTGGACTCACCTCAGTTTTCTCCAGTAAACCTATGAAACGGCATTGTGTACAAGAGTTTATTGATTTTAATAAGAACTTTTCCTTTCCTTAATTCCTCATTTTTTCCTAATACCCGACTTTCCTAATTATTCCTTCAGGCAGTAATTTTTGGTGACCCTGAAATAAAAACCAGTGTGGCAGGATGCTTGTTAGTGTTGTCTTTCATAATGACGCACTGGGAAAAATGGGCATCGGCTACTCAGGCCAGGCAGCCCCTAAGAAACTGAGGTGCAAGAACTTAATAAGTTGAAAGTTGGATTCTAGTACAGGAAGAAGATAAGAATATTCTCACCTCAGCTCTCTTTCTTTTAGAACGACACATCTTGACCATATGGGCTGGCGGCGCATGCAGTAACAAGAATCAAATAGAAAATACAGCAGCATGCTTTTGTTGAGCAGTGGGCTATAGATATCGTCTACAAAATTGGTCGTATTCCTGATTTCTGCTTTATCAAATGATCTAATCTATGTTTACCTAAATTTATCTAATCTAAATAATCGATCTGTTGCTGTTATTGATCCTGTTTTTCGTTGTTAGTTTTAATTGTTTATTGCCCTTTAATGACATTCAACATAGCAAATCACAATACCGAATAAAAGGTGTAGAGACGGCCCAAAGCTATTGTAGCTTTTATAGTTAATATATGTACGCGAATGAAATGTAAGAATATCGAAAAACACTCATGAAGCTAGAAAGACCGCGAGCCACGCGATTGATTAACTCCAAGAGAGCTGGAACTCGAGACTTGAAGTTCTGTATGTGAAGAAGCTTTGCGACCTTCAGCTTCCTCTCAACTTAAATAAGGCAACTTGTTTTAAAAATTAATGGCTTAAAGGAAGAGTAGCAATGAAAAAACGCTGCCATTCTTGTTCTAATTGGGAATAGGCCTGAATAGAAAACAACAGGCCGAGCTGATTGGCTTTTCTTGCGTTCGAACCTCAAGTAGTAAGGCATTTTTTGCTCCGAACGGCCATTTTCATAAATCGCTTGAGGAAGCTTGTGCACTTCGTCCAGTTGTTTACTTGATTTACAGTTTACGGGGTCAGTCCACCGCACGTATATGTAATTTGCAATCTCGGATAACAGAAATGTGACTTTGTGAACACGTGCGCTTACCTTCTTTTTATCCTAGTTTTCCCTTCATTTTCATCCCTGCTCTTCTAGTGACATGGTCCGCACGTTTCGTCACGTAGAAATGCAGACATCGACATATACCCGTACTCACAGACACTAGCGAGTTAGCCCGTTCGTTCGCTTGGCCTCATTCGCCAGTCTTGTGCAAAGGAAAAAGCTGCCATCTGGAAAGAAATAGTACATCTACTCTTATGTATAGAAGATAAAAAGTTGACCGACCCGCTGATCGGTCAGCTACCCCATTGAGTACATAGCTGTCTATCCTTCGAGCAAAGAGTTTGTTTGAGAAGAAGGACCCCGAAATGCCCGAAGGGTTCAATGAATCCCATGACCACCTCTGAGTCACGCCCCTTCTTCCGCATCCGTTTATCTTCTGCGTTCCCAGCATTTCTTTGTTTCCTGTTGGTAGCTGACTGGCTGCTCTTTCCCAGCCGAAACTATCAAAACTGCCACCATTGCCTACTACCACCGGCAGTCGGGTAGAAAACGCACGAGACGCACATAGGAGTTCACCGATGCCGGAGCTGCCGGCAGCAACAACAAAGAGGACAAGCAGTAAGCAGGATAAGCAATGGCAGCCGTGATGGCAACGACGGCACCCTGAACGAGAGGCGAAGTTGGGACCGTAATGGGGGCTCTCGCCGTCATTGTCGTTGCTGTTATGGCTTTTGCGACTGTCAATTCGGGGGGAACTGGGTCGACGGTCCCTCTTCCCTGCCTGGTGGTGGTGTGACCGACGTAGTGTGCAACAATTTATACGCATTAAGTAAGCGTCAGTGAATTTATTGCTTCTCGCAAACCGTTCCCGAACGCTCCATCTGAACGAGCAAGCAAGTATGCGAGGGGTCCGATATAACGGTCAAAGGTTCTTACGAGCCAATAATAGCAAATCGTTACATTGGGCAAGCGAAACCATCATGGAGCAGTAGAGATACGGCTACGGAAGTAGGGCAAATCACATAGTCAGCGAAACAAGCAAGTGATAGCAAAGCATTAATTTGGCATTCCTGTCGTTTATACTGGGGTGAAACGCGCACAAGGAGTATGCAGGGTGATGATGCTACGTGAACGCCACTAAGAAGCTACAGGGATGATCAAGAGAACGGCGTCTGGAAGCCACGGGTTAGTTGGAACAGCTTGGCTTGTACTGCAGCCCCTATAAACAGTGCTCGAGCAACGGTCGAAAGGACGTTGGAGTTGCACGCGTCATGATTGCAAGCAGTCAGCAGTGCTCGGCGAACCGGGGCAGGCAAAGCTCCGACTGGTAGTTCCGTCAGCTACTACTATTGTGTCAGTGCTATTGATTGACTCCTGTTGCCTGCAACGCTAACCCGAAGGCAGCATAATGCTGTGGGATAGAACGGGACAAAAAACGAACTCTGGAAGCAATCGTTTTTAAACAGTAACAGGATGTCTTAACGCATTGTTTTCTATTTCTGTTTCTTTCACCTTTTCGCTTATCATGGCCACGCCGAATTGGCTACGTTGAATTCAGCTCGTGTAAATGTGCGGCTAGCGTGACATCGCCAGACAAACCATGGTGAGAAAGACTTTTCGAAAAGTTTTCGATTTAGTTTTCTAGTTTGAAGAACTTATTAAAGTGCTATCGACTTCGCTTTCTCTATTTTACAAATCAATTGATGCGCTGCGTCCTTTTCATAAAGCCATTTCTACAGGGTACGTAGTTAAATACCCACGTTAAAATCGTGAAAATGATGTATTCAAATAGGGTTCACGTGAAAATGTATTGAATTCCAAGTTGGACAATATTCACGTACCTAGCCCAGAACAAATTTAACGTATGAATATGATCGTGCATTTTATTGTGTAGGCTTCTTTGTTAGGTATATACGGCCATAAGTGCCACTAGCAAAGTCCACTTTGATACATGTGTTCCCGCGTTCCTTTCAATCATCATTTTAGCACATTATGCGAGAGTGTTGCATCCTAACTGTACATCGTGTTATTTCAACCAAATATGAAACACATTATGCAACGCTTATTGTTTCGCACCAACCGACATACACGAGGACAAGCTCAACTTAAACCTTGTTTTCAATAGTTTGTTGGTTATTTGCTATCGCGACCATACTTGCATTGTCGCCGTCGAAGATGTTTACCGCGTTGAATAGAAGTACGGCCCACATTGAAAATACTCATTGACTCTCATTCAGCCCCAGATAGCTATGTTATGCCGCATGGACCCGTTTCGCGAACCTTTTCACTGCCATTGACCATTTGTCTCTCCTTTTGTTGAATCTGATTTGCCTTATATAAATTTCTATAAATTTCTTATAAAGCATTGCTGGTTGCTCGTTTATCCGCATCGGGAACATGGACGGCAGACGGTATCTCTGCGATACATTTTTCATACTCGTTGTTTTGACATTTGTGTCTTTATTCTTTGGATGATTTATATTGCTTCACTTGAACAATTGGTAGGTTGATTCATCAACGTCGTCATCCATCGCTACGCTGTTACGTATTAAAGGGCATGAAAACACAATGAATGATGGCAATTCCATACGACGTTTCATTACAGAGACCCCCCCCCCACCCCCCCCCTCCAGTCTTATTTGGTGCTATAATTAACACTTAAATCTTCGCGTCCGAACGTCCTTGTCTGCTTTGTTGACCTTTTTTCCAACAAGTCAATGAGTAAGCAATCCGACATAGGTCGAGACGGATCTGGGCTGCGTACATGACCAATTATTCATAGGAACAAGTTACAATCAGCAACAGCTGCCACCATATAGCTAACTAAAAGTACATGCTTCGCCTAGGCCGGAGCAAGGTAGGCGCTATTTGAGTTGAGTACCGGCTCCTCATTTTTCCTTTGTCCTATTCAGTTTGATTTCACGAAATCGAAAGTCAGCCGTCTGTGTTGAGGATGACTCAACGTCGATCAAGATAATTACCGTTTGTATTGGTTTCGTTGGTTATCTGTCTTGGTATGGTTCTGCGAAGTCAAATCGCTATATGCGCTGTTACGCAATTTTTGCTCCAAGGGCAGATTGCCCGATGCCGTTTACGGCAGCTTGTCCGATTGAAGGAGAACTACTCGTCTTGCGTTTGTTTGGAAAAGGCGGTCGAGATGACTAGATGGCTATGACAGCTATTTCGTTGAATCTTTTCTTTTAAATAACGCGTGTACTGGTGCATCAGTGAAAAAAAAAAGCTCTTTTTAGAACAAAATAAAAGACCTACGACGGTGCAAAACAGTTGGTCTTCCTCGGAACCTAAGTAAAGAGCAGATCTTATGCAATTTTCGTGTGAGATTGAGAATAATTTTTTTTGCCTGAAATTTATGGTTGATGTTATTGTCAGTTTTCATGCCACTTATAAAAAATTCTAGAAAGATTTTAATGGGGCGAACCGAAAGCCCTTTAATAGGCTTCAGATTTGACAGGCTCAAGGATTTACCCAAACGCTTTAGAAGGCTACCTATGATGCACTAAAATTTTCAACACAGAAACTAACAACAAGCGTTTCAGAAAGAAGAGAATCAGCCGCCAATTAGGTGGTCCAGAGAAGTTCCAGCAGTTAGTCTTTGCGGAACTTTCGAACCTTTTTAATTTTTCGACCGTTTTCTGTTTTTGCATGTTCTACACTTTTGACTTACTATCAACCCAACATTTAATTCCGTTAGTATTGTTTGTACGTAGCGTACCTGGGTGACACTTTAGCGAGTTTAAGGCTGCCGATATCATTTAACGTATAGTTAGAATTATAATGTTAATTCCGGATAAGCAAAAGACTATTTCAGAAGTACCTAGCTAGTAATCTATGCCCCAAATTGAAGATGTAATCACGGTGAATGATGGTCATATTGGACAAACATAATTCCTAGAAATTACACTTTATTCTTATTTAATTATTCTTCACTGTTTTTATGCAAATACAGTCCTACAGACAACCATAAATAACAGTCCGGCTTTAAATGATCCACCTTATATGTTTATCTGAGCTTGGCTGTCTCAATGGGGTGCTCTTTTGTCTCTTTTGTTTGTCTCGTTTGACTCGTTGTCTCTATAAATAATGAAGATTCTTCCCTTTTTTACATCCTATAAAGTATGTGATGATACATTTAAACATGTGGACTACTTTGTAGGAGGTCTTAAAAAGTTTAATACGTTAGCCGAAAATAGATTTTCTAGCCCAATTAGGGACCTTGAAACTATGATCAAGTAATTTCTATGGGTCTAATGTATGCCATATTTTCTGTTATCAAATTTCGCTAGCTCAATCGTATTACAACAATAGGTATATTACGCCTAGAAAAAGACAATTAGGCCCAGAGCAGTCACAATACCAGTATATTGGTCCATTCACCATTGCTTCGTTAGCCCTGGGTCATACTTCTGCAACTTTGATGCGATGAAACTGCCGCCACTTTTTTTTTGCTGTTATTTTCCTTAACGGTAATGTACGGCGACGCTCAACGAGGCGTGCGCCATAAGCGTAAGCGCGTACGTGTGCATCTATGAGCTGTTTGAGCCGTATAACTCAATTGGATCTTCACACAGGAAGAAACGTGTCAGCACAAAGGCGTGTCAGCGTAGTCTCAAACGCCAGATTTAGCGAACGCTTGTTCGCGCAGCCACGGGTATAGTATCAACGGCCTCGATTCGTACCTAACGGATACCAAGCAAGCCGTTTCTGCCGCTGAGCGTAAAAAAGCTACTCAATAACGACAGCCGATTCGACACTACCAAAATTCTAGTAATGAGCAAGATGGCTGGACGTACCAGAGAAGTGGGGGAGCAACGCGACAGGCGACTATGCTAAGACAAACATTGTCGCTGGGTAAATCTCTTTTCTAAGAAAAAGAAAGCAACTAGGAAGTGAATAGCTAGTCAAGTAAGGATGGGGAAACCTGAAAAAAATTTTCCGCAGGGTGAGCTGTTGGTTCTGTGTTATTCGAGAGATGCGCAACTTGACACAGGCCACGATAAAGACGAGGACAAACGAAAGAACTTTTGAAGAGGACGCATTCATACGAGAGCATCCAAATTGAGCTGGGCATCGGCTGAAACCGAGATCTCACAGTGTCGTCATTGCAGGACATCGGCCTCTGCAAAGGCAACATCGTCACCACATCTCACATTTCATTCGAGGCAGAACATATAAGAAATCCGTCTATATAGTATTTTTCCCTATTGTCTAAAAGTAGACCTCGTGGCACAATACATGGGGACCGGTGTCGACGCGAAATTGAGGGTTCTCGACGTCACTGAAGTCTGACAGTCTAAGCAATAATGCGAGAGATAGCGAGTACTCCTACTGAAGTATGAATTATGTAAATCGACCGAGAACTAAAAGACGCAGATGAGCCGGCGATATTATTGAACTGACGTTTCGAAGCAAACAGACACCGGGACAATAGAGAACTAAGATATGAGAAAGGACGAACGATGCCTTTCTCTTTTCAAGCAGAATAAATGACAAAAATGCAACCAGACGGAAGGCATCGCTGAAAAACGAAAAGATCTGAGACTAATTGTGAGTTACCAATTCTGAAAAACTATAAGGACACCAACGAAATTTTAGCTGCATCGTGACTGCAAAGCAGCCTGAAATAGAGTGAGACACCAGTAAATAAATCCTATCACTGAACATCATCGGGGTGCTATTGCTTCTAGCGGAAGTCGCTGGACTTGAAACTGACTCTCTATTCTACTGAACGTTCTAAATTGTTTGTTACCGATCTCCGCCTCTACATTGCAGTTAACTGTGTGTCGAACACAGGACGTGGAAATGTGGAAGGAACGATCCCGTAGATATGCCAGCGCCAGCAGACCTTTCGTTCAGGTCTGGCTAAAGCTGCGGAAAAGATGACGCTAGTAATCGTCCTGTGCGTCGCCATATTTGTTCGTTTTCCTGTCAGGTTCTAGGCGGGGTCCTACAGCAATTGCATTTCTGGTACGAGGCACTGCTAGTTAGATAATTTAATAGCGTTGTCGCGGTACCCATACCGCGACAACGCTAATCGTAGCACAAATTAGAATCGTCAGTGAGTAACATCGAGGTTCTGCCTTTTCTGTGAGGATGGATTTCTCTCACTCGACTATCGAACTGTGAGTAGCCTTGAACCGACTTGTTTTTTGCCTTCTGATGCAAAACCACGGACGTTCGTTGTGCAAGTGGACTTCAAACGACGCACCCGACTACGACGTCGAATCGCCTAATTACATCCACCTGTCCCGGCCTTAAACAAAACCGAAAATGCGGGTCAGTATCCAACATGAGCCTGCAATCTTAACATGTTGCATTTGTCATACTACATGACGATTATTGCTCATGAAAGTCCGTGCTTAATTAAGGTGAACCAGAAGGAAACCGGAAATATCTTCAGTAGTAATAAAATGTTTTCACCTATAATGGTCTATATATTATAGACTTGTAACATATATATATATATATATATAAAATGACAGCGCTTTGAGTGTTCAAAAATCTACTGTTTCTAGGACGTCCAAAATTACCGAAATCGATTGTTGTGTCAGTATATGTAGCCAGGAGAACCGGACGGATCCGTCCTCTCCAGGCGCGAACTATAACGATAACGTGGCGAGCAGATACTATGACAGAACGACAAAGTGAGCGTCAAAGAAGTACACAGGGTTGCTTAAACAGCGGTGTTCTTAGCTTCTCTTTACATTAAGTTTGATAGCTAAACCTGATATAGGTAAAGAAAATAATTTGATAGCTGTAAGTGAAAACAAATTAGCCTTAATTAGCATAAAGGATGGCCTAACCGGAGCTGGTTCATAGCTTTCAGTGAGCAAAATTTTATAGTATCGCTTCGGCCTAAGACACTATTTGAATGTCTACATTTTGATGAGACAGAACGAACGCAACTTGCTGTCCTTAGCCCATGTTTTTCCCCATTCGCTTCAGCCGCGGTAAGAAATGGTGGGACGCATGCATTTGCATTATATCTCAGCATTCTCCTAAACTTATGAAAAAAGATTAGACATTTACCTCACTCGTACGATACGGATTGAGGTTAAGTCTCTAGTCTTATTATTGACCGGGGGTCGTTAAGCGAGTAACTGAGAATCTAAATCTTTATCAGAGGTCGGACAGAGCCTTGAATAGAAATAGGGGATTGGAGGATGCGTGAGGCTACATAAAAAAGTTCGTTCATTCTCAAGTCAAATTCAATTCAGGCTGGCAATAAAGTAGCGGTTCTGCAATGAAACTTCTTTGCGCGCACGGCTTATGCAAGTCGCCATGCATTTTGGTCTTGAGTTGGGCGCAGTCATGCAGAATTGCGTCAGAAAGGGGCCTAGGGCCACTGAATTCTGAAGTCAAGGGTCCGCCACCGACCTTGATCTGTTCCTGTTGCCTCTAGCGGACCAGAGTGGTCTGGCCATTACTGCGTCCGTCTGCTTGGTTGGCCTCACTTCGCCGTACGCTTTCTATACGAAAACGGGAGATGAACCTATTTCCAGCTCACACAAGCGTAGCACCAAGACAAGCTCGCCATTATCCGTGCCCTAAGCATTGTTGAGTATTCCTGCGAAGGTCTTTCATTATTTTTCACCAGCGGGCTGTCTTCTTCCATTTTCTTTCTGTCAAGATGCGAGGGCTGCAAAATATCCGTCGAGTTGGCGTGGACCTCCTTCTTTCAACTTTTGACCACCGCCGCCGCTGGCTAACTACATTGTAAGGGAAGCCGTTGGCAACAATCATCAGTTACATTAGACTTTTCAGGCTATTGCTTAGCTCGCCCTGTACGTAACAGCTAAGTCAGCTATTGTAGTCAGTAGGACTGCGTTGGGATAAGGCTACGCGGAGTGCGGAAAAGAGCAGTGTAGATATTTAGATGGCAACGATCTGTTTTGTTCTATGCTGGCTGCTGGTGGAGCATTGGAAGGCCGAGATATTACTCAACGAACGCTATGCTACGACGTTAAAAGAGACGCTACAAAAATTAATCGTACCATTAGAAGCGATACGTGATGAATATTCAATTTAGCAGTGTTTTGCTATATCAAACGTTCAAAGAAAATCTTACCTGATTGAATAAAAGCGAAATTAGCCGTCAAGTTACGTAAAAAACACAACCTACTTATTGCAAAAAGTTGCAATGACTGAGTCTTTTTCTTCAGGGCAATGAGATCCGGATAGACAGCTGAGTTCACCGTTTCAATTGGATCGACTATTTTGTTTAAGCTTTGTAGTGAAAGGTTCATACTTCCGATGTGTATACACACGATATCTATTTCGTTGACCAGGCTATTTACAAAGTCTTTGTCGTACCAGAGGTCATAATCATGGAACTGACTATCAAAGTATTTCATCCAAACTATTATACAGAAGGCTTTGTCAAAAGACAAAACTATATAACAGAGTACTGTATAATTTAGCATTAGGCGGTGGAAGCTTTACAACAGCAGCATATTCTTGCATAACTATATTGCTTTCTGATAAAATTGAAGAAAAATTCGGACTTCCAATCCTAAGATAAAGCTAAGCTCTATTTAGGCGTGATTTTTTACTAGCTTGTCTAGACGAGATCACTTGTAAAATAACTTCGTTTAACTTACTATATGCCGGTATAAGTAAGATCTTACAGTAGCCGTTTGTCTCTGCTAATGTCATTAACGTATATTTGTGTTCGTAGTTAAATACGTTCGAAGTGGTAACGCTTAAACTAGGACTTAACATATATCATGGGCTGATAGTCATCTTAAGTCCTAGTTTTATGAACTTAAGTAGAAACATATACTGCCCACATGTCGCCTGCAGCTGGTGTGGCTTAAGCGCATGTTCGTACATACAACTCTATGACGTCACTGAGGTGTTTAAACCCCGCAGCTCCTCGCTTGTTTTCGCTGCTTCGCCGTGAGATGCTATCACACCTGCGCTCCTGGGGTAGCCTTTGCTGACGTCCCCTCGTAAAACCGCTTTAGACGCGTCGTGTGCTGGCTTCGGGACGTGAAAGCCAACAACTGAATTTCCTTTTCTTACTGTATCGAGACGGAGTGATTCTATGTACCCGTACGTGTGTCTATGTGCGAGTGAATGGGATTGTGTTTGCATATGTAGCATAGCTGTCTGGCTCCTTCAGCTTCATATCATGTGGGATCCTCCAGGATAAATAGGGGCACTGGGCGTGCGCGGGCGGCTCCTCGTTCTTTCTAACGCTGGAAAGAACGACGAAGGGGCAGGCGATATGGCACTCAGGCCAAAGGATTTGAAAAACTCTAAGCCATTTCCTTTTCCGTTCGCTTATTCATTGTTAAGGCGAAGCTCAGGAAGTACAGTATGTTATGTACCATTTAGTTGTCATACCAAAGGAACTCCTAGTATAAACTCTTCGATCTTTTCGTCGTATCTACATCGTATTCAAGTGTTCATCCTTTGTCGACATATGGTCAGAGGACGCTGCCGGGCCCTCATTGTGGTGTCACACTCACCAGGTTCCGCTAAATTTGCGGCCTAGCAAGCCCGAACGAAAAACACAGTCCACAGACTCGTAGTCCTCTTAGTGGCATCAGTCCACAGACTAGTTGCCTGTCTTGTCTAACTGTTGTTGAATTACCAAAAATAAGGAGAATATGGATGACAGCTGAGAAAATGACGAGTTAAAAGGGTAAAGTAGCATTTAATGTGAGACAGGATTCGGTGGTATGATCTTCTGATTGGTAAGCAGCTATGAAATCCCAGCTGGCGCGGAGGATCAGACAATAATGGAAATGACTGTTTCAATACTTATGTGTAATAGTAGTACTGATCACAGATTCCGTGCCACGTACAGCTGGTGAATTACCGAAGTCAATAAATATATGGTAGTGGTATGCGGTGGGCCAGAAATAGATGTCAAGACTTGGTCAGTGGACCCAGGTCATGGTCCAGTCATGGGAGAGGTCTAATATTTACCATCACGAGAATATAATGTACGATGCTAAACCCAAGCGAATTGCTGTGACGCTTTACATTTTATGTCCCGTAGATTGTATAATCAAATAAACTGAATTGAGTTTTACTAAATGGGTAATTAAACTATACTATTGGGTCTAAATTTGAATGGGTGTTTTCATTCAAGAGCTGTCTAAAAAGAGATTATCGCCTTTAGCATGTCCGTTACATAATATTTTGTAACGGTAATCACTGTAATCACTTATTGAGATATTTATTAAGACACATGTTATGTACAGGTGTAAAGGCGTATTGGCAGCTTCAATAGAAATGAACTATTGATAGTATACATCTAATAAATAGTTCGAACTGACCCAAGACCCAATAACATCGCACCGATGACCAAAAGCAGATGCATGACTATGCCATCGGCTCTACAATGCGAAGCAGATGAAGAAGCATTGCAACAAAGTATGCTAGAGATGGCGTATAGCATTCAAATACATACAATGTTGAAGCTACTTACTGAGCACATCCGTCGACCTTTAAAATGTTGTACGCTTCAGGCGGTTCTTCGGTTTCTAAAATGTACCCCGTATATTCGTTCCGATAGATCGATTTAGCGGCAAGTGCACGTAGCTTGACGCTGCTATATTATTGCCAAATCAGTCGTTTGTAAACCTATCTATTATGTATTAGTGTCCTGATAACTGTCTCTTCTTAATATTGGCGTTTCGATATCAACGATTAAATGTACACTGGCAGGTGTCTGCAAGCCTGTACGCTGCGTTTAGGAACAGAAGAGTCTCCACGAGAAGCTCACGCAAGCTTGCAACCAGCGTATACGATATAAAAAGGACAAGAATCAGTACCCCAAATGGAATCGAGGGTGGCTGAGTGCTTTCTAGACGATTGAGTGAGTCGAAAATGTTGTATACATAGAAAAAAAAAACGGACTAAAATCCTATATTTAGTTTTACCGATTTAGTTTCGCCCTCGATATATAAAACACAAACTATTGCTAATCGAGGAATATACGTTCCCGTTATAAGTATTATTACTTTTATCAGTTTATTCACGAGAATGGTAATTTACGTAATCGTCCATGATACTAAAACACTAGCGAAAATGATTGTGCAAGCGACGCAAACATGGCTAGCTAAACAGTTTAAATATAGACTTGGCTCAATTCCACAATATTGATAGTATTGAAAAAAATCAATAAAAACTACCTATTTGGAAGAATTTTTCTTAAAATTTCAAAACCGTTTTAGCTGTTTGAAAGTGTAAGCGAAGCGTTTGGCATATTGTCACACTAATCCTTACGTTGGCCTCGGTATCGGTCTAGGTACGAGAGTGATGACATCTACTAGGCCATATGGAACTAGAGTAGACAGTCTGTCAGCGTATGTAGGACCCGCGGTTTTGCCTTTAGCCAAATTATCGATCTATCTGGCTGTAGTTAAAAATAAAATAAAATGTATATTTACCTATGGCACAATTATATTAAATACAGTAATTTCACTATCTTATTATATATAAAATGTGCACCCCCATGCGTTTTCCATCTACATTGTGTATTGTCTCCAGCAAGGTAACTTCAGCGTGAAGAATATGCCATTCATTGTAGTGGTAGTGATACGTATTAGCGAGTAGGTCCCTCTCATATTTTTTCTTTTTATCTTTTATGTCATCAAAATCAGGCGCGAACGTGTCGGAAAAGTGACCTTTACCGAGTCCCTCTGATAGCCTCACCCAGTTTCCCAGTTGTTCCACTGAAGATTTATGGGATTCTAGAATTAGGCGGTTCTCGCTCTCAAAAAAGAGGACCAGAAAGGCTGCCAGTGGAACATAATGAAACATTACGCACGTGTCTAACAAAAATAGGAATCGGATTAAACGAACGTTCATAGACAACTCATGGATTGAAAACTTAGGAATGGATACCCAACATACATAATTCTTAGAAAAAATCAGATGTTGCTAGTTGATCTGATGTTTAATTGCGGCTTCGAGAATAGATTATAATGTGTTTAGTAAGGTAAAAATTCGGACAGAAAATCGACGGTTATTGCAGAGAAGGTATAAATGGTGTACACATATTACAGTCAGGCCTCAGGCCAAACAAACGAAACAGCAAACAGGCTTTATGCGGGGCAATGTGTTGCAGGTGCCTATAGCTGGTTACGCCCCCCCTTTAGAAAAAGTTAAGAATATGCTTTATGATAGCCAAATGTAGGAACCGCTGTATAATGTTGAAAAAAAAAAAAGGATAGTAAAGCCTTGGAAATGGTATTGGGTTGCCGTAGTTCAAGAATAATTCTACTACTTGCGAATCAACTCAACTACCTGTATAGGGTATGTTCGGAGAAGTATCTGTCTTGTTATACTAAAAAACAATTAGAATTTCAGGCTTCTAATACTGTGACAACTAAATGCCTCACACGAAGGAAAGCTCGGACTGCCTTGATCCCTTGACAACGCATCGTAATTGAGCCTTAGTATGGGTCGTTTGCTCAAAGTACAAGATGTTTTAAACTGATTAAGCCCAATAACATAATAATTTGTCACATTGATGATCGGTGAATCAAAATAAAAAATGGTATTTAAACGAAACATAACACTGAGCAATGCCAAATCCTAAATCGCTCATAGCCATAGGCAATGATACCCATCGGCAATGTACGTAGACGCTGATGGACTGAAGCTTATCTTGATCCTGATCCGTAACAAGATGAGTCTGTTAATAACGAAGCTGATCGGCCACTGATAGCGCGAAGAAAGCTAACAAACAATCAATAAATGGTCACTTCTATAAGCATACAACGCTTGTTCGCATAGTGCTTCTGCGAGCCGATACCGGCCATGTTGTGGTCGTATTTACGTAAACGTCATGTTTACTCAACAACCGCCATTACGGCCTACCACTGCAGTACGATTGGTCTGTACAAACAATTATAATCCAACTAATACGTGCGTTTGTGTCATCTATTATTTAGTGCCTAAACTTTGCCTGCTGTTTATTTATTATTTTTTTCGAAATTATTATTATTATTATTGTAAGTTGCACATTAGACAGAGGGAAAGGTCAAACAATTTTAAGCGACTGACAGGTTGCATTCAAGTTAGCGTTGAATTAAATATCATTTTGTCAAAAAAGTTTCGGGTTTTTGCCTCGCTAACCATTCATTTCATTAAACCGTTACACTCTGTTCTGTTCGCCGCCCTACCATGCGAGCGTGTGTAGGAAATGTCAGAAGGGAAAGTTTGCCGCTTGATCACATCTGGGCCCAGACCGCATAGACCGTGATGTTTCAATATTTGCAACTTTTCAGAGGTGCAATAATATTATTCGTACCTTTCGTTCGCGTCAATGATGACCTGTTATATAATGTGTATATTTATTATGTTGAAATAGAGTGAATAGGCTTGATCGTTTAATACAGACTCATTGGCCTATCAGTGATAGTATAAAATTAACATTGAAACGGGTTGAACTCGAATTGTTATTTATTCTAGTTGGCTCAACGTTAGCTGCCGATCTAGGTGAAGCCTTGTTTTTTTTTGCCGTTTTACCTGCTGGCCTGCTCTAAAACGTGCCACACAATAGTGTAGAACAGAAGAAATATCAATTATATTCGAAAGAGGAAGTATGGAAAGATGTTTGATTGTGACTTCCGTGAAGAGTAGCAGTGGTAGACGACTGTACATAATTTGATTAATTATCGTGATCAAGCTGCACACATTCATGCAGGATATACCCTCTATTCAAAAACTTCAATTCGAAATTATTTATCAGATCTTTACAAGTCTGTCTGTGTAGTCTCGATTGATTATGTTCCTTGTCGAGGCCGTATGCTTTCGTTCCCAGATGACAAGTCTCACTGCACCGATTTTTTTTTATCAGGGTAATGAGATGTACATGTATAGTTACTTCTGTGAGTAATTCGGTGAATTGACGGCTCGACTGACTATGTTATTTTAAGTAAACGCATCAATGCTTAATGAACGCCTTTTTTAGCCATCGAGCTTTCAGTTAGTTCAACATCGGTCGAAGATGGCTGGACGGGGCCACAAAAACTATAGCACAGCGTCTTCTGTATATTCTGTTTTCTTCGTCTGTTTGGCGTAGGACAATTCGAGCTAATCTACACATTTTGGTTACATCTATATAATGACGTACCAAGTACTTCCTCGGTCCACAGTACTTCTATAAAGCAGACCAAACTTACTCGTTTCTAATATGATTTTTAAAAGTGTTACTTAGCGATCATGCTACCAGCGTTATTGGTCATCGTAGGTGTTTCGGCTCTAAGGGGTTTAAACTTAAAAAAAAATAAACGCTTTTCATATTGTCGCTATAAATTATAGCGGTTATTATGAAACGGATGTCCTGTAGTTGTTGAAAATACGGCTCGTCAATCCGGTCTGTAATTTTTAACGCATAAAACTAGATTTGATAGTTGATAAAGCCAGGCTTTTTAGCTTCGATTTTTTAAGAACTTTCATTGTAATCCGGCTACGAGGTTGCTTATCCAGGCAACCTCTAATATCATGTGTATTCGTGCGATATTGTTAAGTCGCTAATGTCATGAAGCTCCCCACAATTTCTTTAAAAAAAAAAGGCCCATATCAGATGTCAAACAAA
This sequence comes from Varroa destructor, assembly GCF_002443255.2. Taxonomy (NCBI): domain Eukaryota; kingdom Metazoa; phylum Arthropoda; class Arachnida; order Mesostigmata; family Varroidae; genus Varroa; species Varroa destructor. The sequence goes on along the minus strand of NW_019211455.1, from coordinate 52,847,576 downwards.
AAGCTTAGGAACGAAGCGCCATCGACCTACATTCGAGTTCTAATCATTGGCCTGACCCTTTTCAGTCTCAATGAGCCGCCATACTTTCTAACATGGCTATTATATAATAGTACAGATGTATATATGGAATACATACAAAGAGCTAAATCTGAGTTATTCTGTCTCGATCGCTTCCGATCGATGTCTTAAACTATCTTGTCCACGCAGACGTCTTGAGAGTTGGGAAATGGTCGATTGTTGCTAAGCCTTGTGGCATGCCAATGAACGACGGGGGACAGTAGTAGGCCGGAACCTATACACTACACAACGTACGTGTCCTTCTGACCACATTGACCTACCAACCAACCAAAGCGTCGTGTATTCGTTACCCCGCTCATACGCTGTTACGTATGTGTACTACTAATACCGGTAATATATTGTTTTCTATACGGTTTGACGATGCCGTCTGAATCCTGGCTTAACTTCTTTTCCATTTTGGACGAGGTTCCTGTTAAGCGGCTTGTAATCGCGACGGCGATATCAGTAATGCTATACACTAGCGTAGATGTTGTCGCTGGTCAAAGCAATACGGCTCAAAATCGGCGAACGCATCAGCGAATGAGGCAGCCAACTCGCGTATTTTAACTGGCGCCAACAACGCTTCTGGTCGCGACTTTCTGCCGTTGTTTCCCTTAGCTAGCTTATAGTGCCCAATTAGCCCAACTACCAGTGTTACTGCTAATATACGGCCCATCGATCAAACGACGTTGGAACTTGGTTGGCTTCGCTTATGCATTCAGCCAACGACGATCTCCTGTCAAATCCGGTTGACCATGCGGACCAACGAATGTCCCACAGCGCCGATGGGCACTAGCAGCCCTACATAGACTCACCGCCCGCTTCGGTCCAATAGTGGGTCGCTGGGCTCGCCTAGTCGGCACACAGACGCCACTATTGCGACTCGCCGAAGGTCGATGTCCCTGTAGGAGAGGTCCTGCTATGGACCAATAGGCGACGCCGTTGCTGCTGCTGCTGCTACTGTATCTGTCCACTTCTCTCTACTAGTCGTTCTTGTTACCAGCGTCGTTGATCTATACTACGCGCGCTTCCGCGCTGATTCCCCTTCCGTTTCTGTCAATACAGAAAATGACGTACAGGGCAGCCATAAAGACAGAGATAAAGGCATCAGGAACTGGTGAGAGATAGAGCGAAAAAGTGTGATAGACATAAACGGATTAATGTCTGCATTACGCCATGGCAAAAGACGAAAGGAGTATCTCTTCGTCGATCAAAGTTTACGTATGAGTGACAAGGGAACCTCTCTCCGCCCGTATCCCCATACTCTACAACAAAATCGTCTCATTGGGGTCGCATTTAATTTATTCTGGTAAACCGTTTCTTGGCTGAGTCGATAGATTCAGATCGAATTAGAACAAAAAATAAGTTATTGGAGTTTCATGATACTGTTTATCTGAATGCTGTGTCATGAGAAAGACGAGTTATTGGGCTACATTGGAGTAATAAATATAACTCCCTTGGGATCGATGGACCCTTGAACTGGTAATTGTTACATTACAGTTTTCGGTAAATAAAAGGTATAGAAAAAAAATGTCGATCGTGAATGCAAGATAGAATTAGGTAATCAATATTATTTCTTAAAAAGGCATAACCGGACTAAGGCACATAATCTCAATCCGGGGATACATATTCCATGAAATTCATTCTTTCATCGTCGGTAGGTACATTTTTTCAGCTTTAATTTCCGTTGGGTATTCGCATTGGCCTCGCCTACCCATTTTAACATGTGCTAATTTAATCCTCTAATTTTGCCGGTGCACGAATAAATTCTTTATCACAAAACTTACTAGTCAATAGCTTGTTTTTCAAAAAAAAAAGGGCAACGATTTGAACAGGGATCGTCATCGGGTTAGGAACGGTGTCGGCGGTTGTTGATGATTCTGGATGACTATTTTCCTTGGCTTTCCTATTTTTGCTTGGCTTCCTTCTAGCGATATTTTCCAATGCACTTTTCAGCGCCTGAGTGCTAACTTCAACGACGATGCGGCCGGATACATGAAACTGTACTGTCCAATGTATGATGAGGACCTCCTTAGGAGTTTATGAATGCTACGACTGGGAAAAAGGCAGTGAGTTAGTTAACACGCTTGTCCCCTGTCAGTTGCTTTTTACCTAGACCAAACAACACCGGCTGTAGGCAAAAAGTACCATGTCCTAATCTACCAATTCCCTTCTATCAAACATGGAACACCTAATTTAGTATTTGCGTGAAAAGTTTCTTTCACTACACTCACATGAATAGGCTAATGTGATCAGTTGGACAGTCCGTCCTCAGTATCGAAGCTAGCGAACGTTCGATATGATGTATCTACATGTATTTAGAAGTAAAAAATCAGTAGCAAAATATACATTCTCAGCTTTAAACGAAGGTACTGCTTCTGGGACCAACAGCTCGGATTGATCGTAACTTCTGGGTACAAGTGTTGATAGTCGTTTCGATCTTGCGAAATTTTTCAATAATAGTTAACTGGTTCTTGAACAACTTCGATCGACCGTTACCATTTGGTGTGTTAGGCGGCTATCGTAACTCATAGATAGCAGTAAATCTCGGTCGCGAACGAGTTGACTGGCCCCATTATGCAACGTAGCTTTGTCTACACAATATGTACGCGGTATCAGGTAGAAAATATCAGATTTTGTCTCTAATTGTACACATTTACGTAGCCGAACTGCTAACACGCGCAAGACATACAAGCTGGAAAGACCAGATAAAACAGTGAGATACGGTCATACCTGCGAAAGTAACAATGAATCAAAATAGATAGCGAATAAAAAACAAGTGACGACAGTCCTAAGATTTGGCCACCTGTGCCTCGGACAAAATATGATTTGACGGTTTTTTAACATGTACGTCAACACCTATATCCATTACATGCTATACTACTAGGTTGACAGTAACCGAAAGGATTCACTAGGCCAAACAACAGCAGGCTTGTAGCATGGCTTACCAACTCAGATTCAGTCCTTTCTCACAGTTGTGTGTGTTATATGGACAAAGAGCGGAGTAGGACGAAGCAAAAATAAGGGCACTTTGCCGCCAGGCCAGAGCATGCAGTTTATACAGTAACCGGTAGGAGCAGTTTGTGTTCATGTCAGTATTGTAAAGTAGATTAGTGATAAGTACTAAGTTGAATGGCAAGTTCCTCACAACAATTTAGTGCAAAGCATAAAGACGTTTCGAGGTTTTTCGACAATGCGTTAACAGGGCGGACGACCATCTTAATTACTCACTTTAGAACATTATGCAAATCAATTTACTCAATTGGCCCTCTGTGTCGTTATGTGTAGCGCATACACTGGCTCTTCACTAACTGCGGAGGCCAGCTGTTATGAAAATATACGAGGCTAACTGCATGTATTATAATAACTCTGTCAAAGGATCTTTGATGACAATGACGAGACCATTCAAAAAGATACCGACCATTAATCTTCGAGTAAAAAACATTCCCACCAATGGTAGCACGGACCTATTTAAGTATTTGAAGTACCATTACCAGCCCGCTTGACTCGATACGCTTGTAAACTTTGAATGACTGTTGCATGTTCGACACCGAAGACCGCATCGTTTGCCGCCTAATAATCAAAAAACAAACAGAACGCCTTAATTAAAAAAAAAAAAAACTTGACATTGCGAAGAACCGATCGACTAAACGCGACTCGTTTTGAATGGGACATATAGGACAAGAAATGGGATCAATGAAAGAACCAGCAGTCACTCTTGTCATGGCACAAACTAGGAAGACTAGTAGACCCGTTCTTATGGTACGGCATGCAGAAGGACAAATTAGCCTATCATCACTTAGGTAAATCACGTCTCAAGACGTATATTCGCGCCTGCCGAAACGTCATTGACTATACATTAGCAAGTGTCATGTACTGCATTATAACTGCACGTGTCTGGCCTGTGTTTGTAACGGAGTCGCTATGCTAGGCACCGAGGTGCAGTATGTGACGGCTGCATGAACTGGGCATCCATACCTATACGTAGATAGTGGTAACCGAAAGAATTGACAATACTATTTGCTTTATCAAGTTGTTGTCTCACGGACTTTTAGTTTTGGCTGATCGTCGGCTGTTGTTTGCATGGGTGTTCCCATGCTTGTTCATGTTTGTTGACCCACCGGAGACAATTGGCTTTCATACATAACAACAAATCTTTAGTACCTGCTAGTGATGTCTGTTTTTCGTCAGAGGGAAACAGTAGTGTTTAGCAAGAAATTTGTTAAATACACATCAACTTGTATACAACCTACTCTCATCTTTCGGTCAATATACTTATTTATTCTATTTCGCCGGAAATTTACAGGTTTGAAGTCGAAAAATTCGAAAAGTTTACCATCAACCTTTTTTTATTGTCAGACATACTGTTTTTCCAGCAGTCGGAAAAGGTAATAATCCATCGGCAAGGACTTTGCCAAATACAGTAGATGTGCGACAATTGTCCGTCGTTCCTCGTTTACTCGATGTAACCCTTCGTCGACCCTCAAGCGCTTTCCGGCATACGAGACGCTTTCAGTGTTTTTATGTTTGGCATTGAAGACGCCTGGTGGCAATCGAGGGTTCGCAACCCATCTTCCAATCGGCCAATTACTTAACGAGCTGTTTGATAACGATCCCCATCCAATGTCAATGAGAACCTCTGATGACCTAAAGGAGTGAGGTGCATCCTTCCAGCGAAATATGTTCCTGTTGAAGTCAACGAGCCATGCCTGCACTGTACTCGCTGTATACACGCCCGCATATATATCGAGCCGCTTGTGCCGTTCCAAGTGGCCTATAGATGTACACATATAGTGGAGAGAAAATGTGATGATACTTTTACGAAACCAATACATTACTAAGTACATAGGAGTACAGCTCGAGAATGTACCGATGGCCGATTCTGATTGGTTTAAGTGGCTACAAGCCGATTTAATCGGCACAGTCGTCATTTTTTATTAGTCGAATGATTGCCTTTTTACGGTTGGCATGCTCTCCTCGACCCATTTTTTTCAATACAATTAGATCTTCAATGTGAATCTAAACGACTATTTTGGCTAAGACTTGTCCCCGTGTCAATACCTGTCACATTCACTATTGCTGCTTGCACTGCCGCTTCTATCGAGGCATCACCGGAAGCCAAGTGCTGCCAACTCTTCATCCCGAAAATCGTCTAGCCGGACCAGCTGATGAGGAGCAGCATCAGCATTCACACGATAAGAAGTATTCTGGCCAATTAAAGGAATTTGTTGTAAAACGGCCAACAGCGAGGACAGTGACGGCTACGGCAGAGGCGAAGAAGTCTATTAAAAAAAAAAAAAAAAAAAAAAAAAACGAACGAACGATCGATAAAGCTAACAAGCCTGTTATAAGCGTGGTGAGGATTTTGTATTTGCTGCTGTGGCCACTTCGTCGCGTCGATATGCACAGACGGTCGATATGGGCGTCGGCGTGAGTGGCGCTTCTATGCGTTTGTCTGCAATAGTAATAGCATGAATTCGCAATGTTTCCACCAGACCTATCTTTCTGAACCACATCGGACTTGAAATCCACGCGGTCACACCACGCCGATTCGACAGCTACGCTATTTAATCTATTATCATAGAATCAGTTTAGCGCACCTTCAATGCACCCTCTGCTTCAATACTGATCTTCAATCTCGTCCCTGTAACACATGTTAAAATGTAGTTACCAATGCGGATGTGTCGCAGAAATGATGGCCGCAATGCTGCTACAACATTGCTACATAAGCTGCGACGCGGAAGCCGCTTAGGGCTGTATTCTTTTTTATTTTTTACAAAATTTATAATATTTAGTTAGAAAGCACTAAATTTACAATAAATATATTTTTTTTTTGTTGATACGACGAATCTTGCCTCTTTTTGACTATGCGACTGTGATATGGATTGCGTTTTTGTCAACGCGGCGCTTATGTTTAAAATCAATTATCATACATATATAGAGAAATGTGAAATTCTATGGACCAATGCTTGTTTTTCTAACAGAAGGATGTTATTTAAAATGTTTAAACTATCAAACATTTATAGATACATACGGGTTAGTCGAAATCGGGTCACTAGATTTGTTATTTGCCTGTACGTCAACAAGTGGGGCCAGCGAAACAGCAATATGTTTTTTTCGCATTTCCTCAAATGTTTTCTGAATGATAAAGAAACAAACTTACTACCTTAGTTTTCTACCGCTGTAACTTGAAGGGCATGTTTCGTTTCAGAAAGGCCATTACACTGATTTAGATTACACGATCCTTTTGGTCGCTTATATATATGTATATGAGACAGGGCAATATGGAACTGTATAGGTCTTACTTATTAAGGCTTACATTTACTAGCTTTGGAACGAATTAAAAAAAATGAAATAAAATAAAAACTATGTGACTTTAATGTACAATTCAGCTTCATAGAAATACGTATATGTATATACGAGTCAAGAATAGCTAAACATCGTAGTGTTGTGCTCGTTTTACCATATGTGATTGCTGTGAGCAACGGATCGCGTGCGGTGTCCTAAAGAGAAATGTTGATAACCTTAATCGACAACGGATTTTTCGCACAAAATAATACTGTCGACATCTGGAACACGCTGCAAAAAATCATTAATATAGATCACAATTTACAATATCAGAATCACGCATAACTACGATAGAACTATTGTGCTTCAGTGCGGTAAAATTCAAAAAATGGCGCCAAAAAAAAGAATGCGATTCATACAAGTACTTAGGCTATTCAAAATCTGCCTTGACACCTATAATTGACATATTGTAACATTTGATCTGCCTAAGTTAACAGTAAGTGAATGTTACACATTTCCTTCTCGAGCTATAATCACAGTAGTTTCTATGAAAAAAAAAAACAACAAAGAATGTTCTCTTTAGCTCTACCGAATGTGAGATTTTTTCGTAGAAAATTATCACTGCTTGTGTATCCCATCTCAATATGGCTCATGTAACAATATAGGTATCGTAAATGGACCCTGAAAATAAATCAAGTCCATTTAGGCTACATGGCGAAAGGGTTTGAAGAACATATTAGAATCATTCTGCTCTTGTTGTTTTTACAAGGTTGTTTTTTGGGGATAGCGTTTAGCACATTTTCACCCATATAGCCGCCAGTATATATATATATATATATATATATATATATATGTATATGTATATATGCACATATATGTATATGTATATATACATATATATATATAGGTCACTGTACGTAAGCAGGTAAGTGCGCAGCGTAGACAGATATTTTGGGCTGGTACGAGTGCTAATTCAGTTTACATGTAATCGATATAAACATATGTCTCGCTTATTAATGGTCACACGCATTTACCGCGCATAAACCTGATCGCTGTATTTAGCTGAGTTTTTCAGTTTTTCCTCTCTTTCTCTTTCTGTTTCCCTTTTTCTTTGAGTACGAGATTTATTGTAGGTAAACAGTAACGATCACACAAAATGGGAATATAAACATCGGTGAATAGATCAATTAAATTGGCTATTTACTTCGAACTTGAGTCGCGCTTTGGTCGGCGCCTTGCCAACATACGTAGATCGACTGATGTCCACCAGACGTGCGTAGACGGAAAAGCTCCCCAAAGATTAGACCGAGTAGAAATACACTATGTATGTATACATATATATATATATATATACATATATACATTTCGTCATTAAATCTTCATAAAATCACTAATTTTTAGCGCCAGAACGAACGATGATACGGAATGATTGCTACGGCAGCAGGAATGAACCGGATGCTGGTATCGCCGTTGAATTTTCGGCTGGCGGCCAATGGCAATAGAAGCGCTGCCAAGAAAAATGATCGACTTCCAGCAAAAATTCTGGCGTCCGAAATGTCGCATCGGAACGGGCCAGAAAAATAAGAAGTACGGGTTTAATTTGCATCTTCAATAGTCGTTCTACGTCGAAGTGCTTTTGATCTGGAGGACTTTGCTGTCGTCAGCTAACAGCTTCTTATTTTTTTTTTCTCAGACGGCGGTTTCGTAGAACTGTTAGCTGTACTAGTTCCACGAGCTATAATTTGCAATATAAATAGAATTCGTATCCAAAGATAGTCTTGATGGAATTATGCCTGACATTACACTCCGATCTTCACTGACGCAAAGCGATACCGAGGATGATGCTTGATGTGTAGTTGTGCGCAATCCCAAAGCACATTCATGAAAAGGACGAGGATAAGGTAGTATCGTAGGTCAGCAAACCGACGAACCCAGATAGATGCATCTTTGAACGAGAGCACTCTATGTGCTAAAGGAGGGTTCTGAGGATAATGATTCACCAGCGCTTAGATCAGCGATCAAGACAAATAAGAATTACATAGGCCAATCTTTATAAAACGCAGTTAAAATGTGGGCAGGGTGGGGGCTTTAACCGAACCAATCAAAGCAATGCGGATATTGGGCAGTCACTATGATATATACAAAAACAAGGTAGAGGCAACCGATGTCTAATGAAATACTTGTGATTATGTAGGGTTTTACATAAACAACACAGCGGTAAGGAGTGAACGGTGGTGGATCAGCGATAGGACGCGCTATAACATAAATTTTCAAAATATCGTAGCTCCGGAAAAGTACGCGTTGGAACGCTGAATCGTTGAACTGTCCGTGTGGGAACAGAGAGTTCTGATTTGGAATACACACATCGCTGCCGCTTCCAGCGTCAGCGAAAATTTGGAGCAAAGATGTCTACCCGACTGATCGGACTGGAGGACGGAAAAACAGCAGCAGCAGCAGTAAGGACGAAAACGTTAGAAGTCGACTGCGACCAATGGCGGCCAGCGTTTTCGATCGTGATGAACGCACCAGTCTTGACTACTGCCGAACACATGCTTGTCCTTTTTTCAGTAGTGGTTTGCTAATAGTAATGGGAAGCAAATGAAGATACAGTAGTTGGCAGGGCCTTTTATCGGGGGTGCTAGTGAAATGTAAATAGCTTCTCGTCCTGTCCGCCCTCGTCCTGTAACAGATTCGGTCAGTAACTGAACGTACATACATTCGAGATCGAATGTACTGGCAACACGTACTACATTCAGATGCTATTGTGGTTTGCCGCTGTTCCCACTGTTAGTAGACTGGCTATACGATGCAAGACTGGTCTAATGATTGAAAAGAAAGGATTAGAGCGATAGCAAAATTCACGGGCCTGAATATGGTGCGGGGTGATCCGCATACCCCTGAGGATATAAGTTTGATTACCTGTAATTTACTTATTTTAGATGTACTCGTTGTTATATTCGCGCATGAAAAGTATGTAGTACACTATGTGTTGGACGTGATAAACAGAGACTTGTTTTGTTACGTATGATTCGCCAGTATCGAAATAGCATAGCATTATCTCAAATTAAATACTAATACGCAAATATTTACTATGCTTTGTTGTACTTTTGCTTCGAAACAATTTCAGGTGATTCCGTCTTCACTCGGACAGCTTCATCATCATCAACGGTCGGGGCCTAAAGTTTTCAGCAGATAAACCTCGCCTACGCCTTCACACGAACAACAGAATGAAGCGATTCACAAATACGTGTAACAAGCAGTCTCGAATATGTTTGGTTAGACTGTTTCTTGTCAGGCTGCAGGACGCTGAACACAGGCCTTCGCAGGAAAAAAACCGTACAACCAAATTAAAAGAGAATGTAAGCTGTAATTAAAAAGCCACTACTCCAGCCTCTCTACGAGAACTGAAGATCGATTGTCACATTTGCATAACTGCCGTGCTAAGAAAGATGACAGGGGTTTGAATATGTTGCTAGGCCTATCCTAAAGGCTAGAAAACGTGAGATTCTGCTACCTTGGCTGGTCACTGGGTCGTTGTCTTGAGACAGAGGGGAATCGTGACCCTACCATTGGGATTAATCATTGGTACCGTGCTACACAGAAGAGAAGATCAACCTTACTTATCCCATACTTTTAATAAGTGCTATAATAAGCAATAAATTGTAATTAAAAATAGAACAAAGGCATCACCTGTTAGAGGAATATACTTTCATATATATATATATATATATATATATATATATATATATATATAGTATACAATGCGGTGACTCCCGAATTCGTTCGTGGAGTTGCCACCTTCTTAAAAAATTCAAGTCGAAAAAGGGTACAATACAAGGAAATCAAAGGAATTGTCGAACTGACAAGGGCAAGGGAGTCTGAACTAAGCACCCTGAGAATAAAGAATAGATATCGCAATCTCAGAGTTTACTTTTTATGAAGGAATCTTATTTGATCAAGATATCATCGAGAAGAATCACTTCAGAACGCTTAGGGGTCCAATATTTTGTAGATCCACATTTTTTGGTAGAAGATTTAATAAGTGCCAAAAAAGTCTCGTGTGGGCTGGAGAGCGCTGGTTAGAAGCTGTACGACACGCGCGCCTGTCTTGAGAACGCCGAGAGACACAACATTGAGCACTAGCAACTGCTGTCGTTGAGAACAATCGCTATAGACTGATAGCAGAGTCATGGCTGAGCATCACGAGCTCGTCGAAGAAATGACGACTTTGGAGCGGATGTCGACGCAGGAGCGACTCAAGCATGCCAAAAAGCGCCGTATTCAACAGCTCAAGAAGTGGACGCAACGAGAGAAGGAGCTCAAACGGAAGGAGCAACGTCAGGAGAAGAGCGGAGCTAAGGTGAGTGTAAATGGGTTCGTTATTCGAGGTGGTTCAAAACCAACTACCTCAGACTACCGTACTGAATCTACATAGAGTTTACTAAACAACGAGTACAGCAATGCTGACTATGTGGTTTAGGTAATATAGTGAACGTCTGCTAGCGATACCCGTTGGCAAAAGACTTCAGATTAAGCAACCTGTTATTGTTTTATTTACAAAGTACAAAAGTGCTTTTTTTTGCAAAGGATGCGAAGATTTCTTTCTGGCAGTCGCATACAACAATGGAAATGTGAAACTTTAAATATGGCCTAATCAGCTAGCCGGAATACAGCCATGCAAACGATCGAAATGCATTGTATCCTCCTAAATCTATAAAGGTTGCAGTCGCTTAATATATGACCCTAATAAAGAGCGTTGGAACATTAAGCCCAGTAGAAAAATTCCTACTCTCATTAGAGTTGTTCGCTACAAGATGTCATTTATCAAGGTTCCGTTTCACAGGCTCTCAGGGCAAACACCGGTAATAACGTACGGTGTCGGCAGGAGTGATCTTGAAGCTCGGAATTAGAGTCGCGTGAAGATCAATCATTCAGTAGAACAATTGTTCATTTGCACTGCGAGCGTTCAAAGCTCATTGCACTGGGTACATACTAGTCTATAATGGGGTATTTGTCCATCTTGACCGTCATCAACATTAGTATTGATAATAACGTTTAAGTTATTCACACAAAGGAAAAACTTCTTAATGAGCTAGCCTGCCTAGCCGAGATAACGACTAAGTTCTGTAGCCATATACTGAATAAGCCAGTTACGGAAGAAAGATCGCTTGTCGTCGATCGCTTCTTTATCATGGCATTCATCATCACGATGTTCAATAGACGCAATTTTTATAACCTAAAGTGCTACTTAATCAGGAAAGTACCGCATTGTTGAAATGACGGACGTAATTAGTGGTCATATGCATTACACATATGCTACCGTAACAAAATACGTGTACGTTTCGTAAGAAACTACGTTACTATATCCACCTACTCCAATACGATATCACCTGACTAGACTTCCGTACAGTAAATTCTACTTATTTTAATAGTTTGATTAAAACTTGTCTCTCTTAACTGTTGACAAAAATTATCACAAATACACCTCAGTTGCGATACAATTGCAAGCTTAGTTCTTCGTTGTCTGCCTTCTAGGATGCCATTCAAGACTAATTAATTTCCCAAGAGATTCGTTTTCAAATTGACTAGTATAGACGGTAGAAGCAGATTTCGCTTGCCGGAGACCAGATCTCTCTTTTGCTAACAACCCCTTTCTCCCCCATGTGCTTAACGTTTCGAAGAAGCTCCACGGATAATCGTCTAAGATTTACCAAATTTGACCCGCTTTTGTACGTATAATGCAGCTGTCGTTTAGCGCCTTTGAAACCCCTTCTTTTTCGTTCTTGATCGCTTTATACTGCCCTCTTTGTCAGTTCTTTAATTTAGTCATTCACCCACATGATACTTACGAGCAGTTCGACTCAAATTATTCAGACTGCTGCATAAAATGCAGCCCTTCTTTGGTCACCATGGAACGAATATCGTAGGGCGTACTCGGAGAGAGTGTAAAATCTGGAGAGCATCATATGCCGCTCAATCATGAAATTTTACTAAAACAAATAAGTCTGGCAGAGTTCGACCAAAATGGCGATAAATGGGCTTTTTTTATGAGCAACTTGCTTTAAGTGGAAGTCGAAATGGACGAAAAGTTTACACGAAACGAGGGTCTCCTCTACTTAGCCAGCTATGTGTGTTACTTATATGTAGGCTATATATAAGTTATACATCTAGAATAAGGTTTTAGATAAAATAAAGGAGCTAACTTATGCAAGTAGTCATAGGATCTCGCGCACTTTATGCATATGTATATTTATCAAAGTGCCTCGCTCTGTCCAGCTATAGCCTGGGTAGGCAGCAGTAGTTTCCTTTCAGCCCTAAGACACCAAAATTTTGAGGTAACAGTAACGTGGGTAAACGCGAAAGTTATATCACGACTGGTGGTAGCTACGAACCCAATTCGAAAAATGCTAGTCAGTGGTCTTCTTAGCCCCACTTATCCCTACGCCCTATTGACAAGGTCAGCGTACTGTTTCATTCGTTCTCCTTATCCGATTTCTATTATTTCTTAGATAATTTTCACTCATACGAACAGTGTGCGCATTTACTTTTGCGGCATTATAATAAACGTATCAAAGTATCTGTGTGAAATCTGCGAAAACGCACAACTGATTGTTCGTTATGACGTCGCACTTTGTAGTCTTTCTTTCCATCTAAGTTCTTCTCTAAATTTAAGAAAAATCTTTGAATCGACAGGGTACAGAACCGCTTAGACCTTGCACTCCAGCTCTTATCTACATGCGCGTTTGTAGATACCGCGCTATACAGGTACCTAACTGTAAAAGTAAACAGAGATAAATTCTCTTAGTTTTTTTCAATTACTATGTTTTTCATATCGATGACATGTTTACGTTTGTGCTTCTTCGGACACGACAGTGACGAAATGTGTTATCTGTCTTGTATTATAATCGAGTAAGAGCAGCAAATTTTGGCTGTTGCCGTGGAGGGTCCTTAATTCACTCTGCCGCTGAACGTTTGCCTATCATCAGGCTAGCGGCAGGTGACATTTGCAGGCCAGGCCTAGTCAATCGAGTACTGCCAGGTCGGACGGTCAATTAAGGTGGAACTGGCACAGAAGTATAGACGTGTTAAATAGGCTCAAGTGCGTATCGATGTATAATAACTAAAGTACGTTAATTTAGCATCGTTTAGAGTGTCTCACGACTGACAACAGCGCGAGGCCAGACCTCTCAGTCGCATGTGACGAATGAAGGATCGACAGTGTTCCTCGAAACGAAAAAGAATGGGAAATCGAGGGAATGACTACCCTCTCTGAGGCCTTTAGATATTTGTTCTGTCCGATGAACGTCAGATCAGAAGATGAAACGTAAGCATTTTTCGATCGGCATGCCTCGTATGAACATGAGGTCGCCAAACTGAGATAAATTGTGTATCAATGATTCTATACAACATATGAGACACATATAGGCAGACTCGCGGAGCCGAGTATTTTCTAGAGCCCATACGTTTAACATATCAACGTCAGCATGTTTGATTGAGGTCAGCTGCTGTGGACTTACTGAATCCATAATAATATTAACTCATTCGCCGCCCCAGACCGGTGATAATTCTCGGCTAACATTATGAGAGCAACCTTGAATTATCCAATATTTGTAGATGCCCATGGAGAAGTCCGTGATGTCTGGATTTCGTCATCAAGTAGTTATATAGTATTAGTATGACGTTGACGAGCGTGTAGATATGCCACATTAAAAGCTCAAGCGTACTCGCTATACTCGTTCATTGGTGTTAACTGGTTGGGTTAATTTAACTACGAGGCGCTTTTCGAGCTAAAATCTGGACAAACGGACTGCCCTGGTTAGCTCTCGTTTGCCCTAGATGATACCAAACGGCGACAGAATGCCTGTATCTACATTTGCAAATGGTCGTTATTGCTGTCGTTGTTGTTGTTGTTGTTGTTGTTGTTGTTGTCGTGAGAGATCTCGCGTGCCAGTGCACGACGAGCGTACTTGTATGGACATGATAAAGCGAGCGAGCGAGCGATTGCAAGATTACTAAAGTAAATTTAACGTCGATATCATTTTGAAATGTCCACGTCGGTGGGATACGTATATATTCCTATAGTTCAACAAATTTACATAATATTTTCATAGACAGATGGCTTGCCGCGCATAACGGGTAAGGAGGACCAAGACAAGAAGACTTCTGCCAGAAGACTACGTCCAGTCACGAAATCATTTACAGATGAGCAAAATTGTAATTTTACCTATGTAAGAAAAACATTTTTTGTATTTGACATGTATCAGTTAGCGACCTTTCGATTCATTGACAGAGGAGTCCGGAAGTCGGCAGCGCTTCTATCCACACCTGCCAGTGAACAAGATTTCGAACTCGGCTTTTGCTGTAACCCGTCTTCGTCCGGCTAATACTGTATGAAACGAAAGCGTTATAGTTTGTGGAGCATCGATAAATGTCCACTCATCTATATGGGCCCTAGGTATAGGCAGCTTTTGAAAGACCAAGGCCCACCTCCGGGATAGCAACTGAATGGAAAAGAACTATATGCCTGTTATAAGCGCGCGTTTCAAAACCTGCACAAACTCACATAATATAATCTGGAATATATTTCTAGGGAGCCACTGCTCGACATTTATCGCTAGCCTTGTGCTGGTTATCTCGTTCCGTAGCTGCGGCCGGATAGACTATCCTACTTGTGCGACGTCCTATTCGGGCAACTTCTTTGTTCTCTGGTACTTTATGCGTGTTGTAACATACCATTACGTTTGGTTGACTGAACAATGAATTCGAGGAGCTGGCCGCATACAAGCCATACCTTCTTCCATTGCTAGGAGTGGGTAGGACACAGATTTTTCATGCACAGTTTGCACCCGTTCGCGAGGGCGTACGTGCCTTGTAATGTTAAGGCACGCTAAGCTTTTGAAGGCGTGCTTTCTCTCTCACGCACTGCATCCGTGGTGAATCTATTAACCGACATAAGAGAGAGAAAAAGGCGGCAAGCTTCAGAAGCCTGGAAGCAGAGTCAGGATGAACGCGCAACCTTAGTTAGGGCGGATGCTTTGTGATGCCAGCGCTGCTTCTCTCGTTAAGTTCCCTTAGTCGGTTGCTTGCACAGTAGCCTTTTGTGGAACTGGGTCCTCCCTAGGCGTTCTCCTGTTCACTTGCTCGGCTCAAGTCTACCTCAGGTCAGCATATGGCCAGCATAGCTCATTGATCTGCCGGACGGCAGCAAAACGCCACTACGGCAATAGATATTTAATATCGTTTTCATCATTAACTTGCCAGCGACGGCAGGGACTTACTTAGAAAGGAGCAGCAAAAGAATAGCTATGGGTTGGGTCGCTAGGTGCCAGATGCCGGCTGCAGGTGAAGACGGTTGTCAGTTAGACGTCGGCCGCCTACGGATTCGAGATTCGTTTGGATTCAGCGTAGCTGGCAGGACGGTTACAAAGACAACAACCAAGCAAAGACCCGGCTTAGTGTGACTACCCGGAAAGGGATCCGTGAAGTTGATCCGAGATTTTCTTCCCTCTTTTCTTGGTCTTCTTTTCTCTATGCAACGACAGCTATAACCATCGCTAATGTGACCGAACGTGGAATTTTGTCGAGTGGCGGATGCATGCTTCGTTGAACTAGGAAACCCTTATGGTTGAGACAAGACGGTGGCGGCACCGTAGAAAACCCATGAACGTGATACGACAAATAGCAGTGACGCCCCGTTATCGCAGAAGGCAAAGCCAAACTGATGACAATGTGAATGGACAGAACGGATAGCGACGCGTTTTTTCGTAGCAGTACGTCGTACGAACTACGGTCAACTACACGAGAAGCGTTACCGTACCGCGTATCTATTCCTTAGATTAAAGTCGCTCATCTCTGCAACCAACGCGAATTGACAGGAATTTGTGCCTAACCAGAGTAATCGCATGACTAATAGGTGTCGTAAGGACACCTCATTTACCTTATCTGACCAAGTACGATCAGCTGTTAGTCTCATCGTTTGCTTGATTCTTGCTGATTCTTAAATCGACAAAGTCTACCTGAACAACGCCGTTTGTTCCGGTGAGATCGTGGTACGAGTGAGTCGGCCCATGACATCAATTGTTTTCCACTGGTTGGCCCTTCAACTTTCCTTCCAACTGGGCTAGAAGTCATAGTAAATTCATCCGTTGATTCACCCCGTTTTCTACAAATTTAAGTATTTACCCACGGAAACCAATCACGGAAATTCGTCGAATTAATATATGTGATATCAACACTGGGTGTCCAGAATTTCATAGAAGAAAGACGAGAGGCAAAGTAGAATTTTCATCTACAGTAACTTTAGCTACAGATAAAATCGTTGGGAATACTTGAGGAAGAAGGGAAAATTGCATTTGTCGAACGGTTTGTCTTGAGAAGAGAAAACAGATTTATGACGCAGCATAAAAACGTTTTTTGGCATAAAAAAAATATACGTTTAATTGTATGTGACGTTGCTATCGTGAGAAGTAAAATTTCGAAAGAGACAGATAATTTCACAGACACTGTTATTATTATATAATTGTACTGTACTTGAACAGTGACTCAGAGAGATTCAAATAGGTAAATTTCTAAACAGAAACTTTATTCCATATAACTTCTTGATTATCTCTTCAATTTTTATTGCAATATAAAAATTAATCAATGATTAATCGTATGCACGCGCGTCTTCTCATTAATGATGCGTCTGTATGCGCTTTGCGGCGCAGTTCCCTGCAGCTACGTGAAGATATTTTGTATGTGCGTTTTAAGATAACTATTCGTTTAGTGAACGCGTCTCCCGCGAGACACGTCTCTCTTTTCCATACTTATGCCAAATTCTTTTATATTAGGCCTATTAACTTCTGCTCTAGCAGCCAACATTTAATTAGAGGGAACGAGAAACTCTGTGTAAACACGCAGAGTAAACAGGCTCCCTATTTAAAAAAAGGTATATCGATATGCCCAGCTTGCTAGGGCTAGCGTTCTTGAACACGATGTGATTTACTTATTTGGATAAAAACCTTCATAGGACCCATTCAGGATTGAACCATGCAGTTTCATCTAATATTTGAGAATCTTGAATCCACACAAAGGATATGCTAACTCTATGCGTTTTTTGACGATTTTGTAATACCATGGACGGGGGAACCTTTCGCAGACATACTACATCATCTCTGTGATTTCCAGAGAATCAAACCTGATGAAAGCAGAACGATTAGAACTGGGAAATTTTAGGCAAACGGCTGAAAGCTGTTACCTTGAATATCAACGAAACTTACATAATACAAACCATATAAAGGACTAGGCTTTTTCGGACGACAAGATAACGACACGGATATGATCAGTCGTTGCTATGGGATTATTATAAGAAATTGAACCTAACTCGTAGCGGCTACTTCGACCACCCGAGCTACTCAGGGGTCAGGTGCGCCACAACGCCAGTTATCGCCTGCCTATTTAGTAGCTGCTGCTTTCTTTGGTACTGCGCCCCTAATGACAACAAAGTTCGGTACGTGGCAGAAAAATGTGCACCTGGTTTCCCTACTTTACTCTGGTATCCATTGCTCTTGCCGCCGATGCGGACACCAGTCGAGACGGGCGATATTTGCTAGAGGCCATTTGCTAAAGCTGGCCGCTAACGACCCACTACCAGCGGATTAAAATATATTCTAGATAAACAAGTCTTCGGTCATACAGTTGTTGCTAAAGAGCTGGACACACGCGTGGCTGAAGCTAGAAGATCCGCTCATGGTGTATTCGCATGTAACGACGTAGCGTAAAAAAGCAGAACGATTAAAAACATCGTGCATCGAAACGTTCTAAATGACGTGAGCTGATGATGAAGTAGTTTCCAAAGAGTTATCTTTTTCTCACCCCAGCGACTATGGCATATTATAAATAGATCCAAGTGATGATGAACTGCGGTATAGAAAATTATATCTGCAACAGTGGGTAGGCATCTAGGAAATATCTACGAAACTGAATAATTGCAAATGCTTCATATCGTTCTGGCAAAAGAAGAGAAAGCCGATACTATTTCAATGAAATACATGCACACACATTAATAAAGAAACGCAATGCGTCCCGTTGCTTAATAACACTGTACTATATATAAACGTTTGTAGTCTAAATTATATAGAACACATAACTGAATGTGGCCGCTTCTAGTTTTCTGTGAAAGTTCTGTTTGTCTCGATGTTTTTGTATATCGATCGGCAACGGTTTCATCTTTTCACGACGAAATCGTTCACACTGCTCTGCAATGACGAGTGCCATTGGTACACCGTTCGAGCATCCCGGGCACCATTCGGATGCCGAAAGATGGGTTATTTCGTAACGCGGTACTTAACATACAGGAAGCGGCCAAGCTCGTTTTATCATAACGACAGCAGCATCTGTTAGAAGGTGATGCGATCATTCCAGATCAAAACAGCTGAAGGAAACTAACGGCAAGTGACCACACATGCTGTGCGACGTATGCAAGCTGACGGAATATTGTAACGCTAAGTCTTTATGAGTCGTTAGGCATTATGCAGGTAACGGCGAATGCAGACATCAGATATATATATATATATATATATGTATGTGTGTACTATATCTCATACCCTCATTCGAAGCCCTCAGACCTATTTCTGAACGCGAACGCGTACGTCTCTCTAGTGTTGTTGACCCTTTTACATGTGTTTCTTAATGCGCTACCATCAATGCTCGGGGCCTGTGTGTAGTATTCGCTCCTCCTTTCTCTTTAATACCTGCTTTTTTTCCGTAGCCATATTTCTATTATGCGCAGAAAAGGAAAAGCACTAATGAAGTTGGTTTTCGCATGACAGCGAACAAACGAATAGATACGTTCTCCACGGGCAACGTAGCAAAGCTGATAACTAGCTGGCTAATGGAATGGGGCAGCGTCACGTTAGAGCTGGTGATGATAGAGGTAACCGTGTTACTATACCTACAGCGAAGTCTCCGCATAATTTTTTAAGTTTAGTTATACTTGCCGGCCGTCCGTGTGCCTTTGTTACCCATTCGCTTGTTAAAGCCATTACCATTTTCCTCACTGATCTGTGTGAAGTCTTCTACGAAAAATTACTTCATTCTTCATTTACTACTACTACTACTACTACTTTTACTGAAGTCGACGCTATCTCTATCCACATAGAGTAAAAAATCTATGCGAAGGGATGCAGAACTTCATAGTGAGTGTCGTCGTTCACAGAGTAACACACTGTGTATCACAAAGTTTTTCTTTTGTTTGTTTCCTACTTATCCTATTCTTATATATAAGAATAGGATATAATAATAATAATATACATACAGTACGTATAAACCTGACAGAGTATAGGCAGATATTAAAGTCGGAGGAGCCATGATAATCAATCCCCTTCCAGGATGTCCATATACATATATAACGAGAGACAAGAATAGTGTGGCTTTCTTCTAGACAAGGTCTGTCCAATAATCTGTCACTCTAATGAATATACGGTGTTTTCTCAGTTTTTTTCTTTCTAGCTACGAATCAAGCATTTGCTCAAATGGGCAAGGACCAAAGATGCAAATCACACGAGCTCCATGGAAATCTTGGCAACTGCATGGTCTGCCGTCTACTTCTTTTTATGGGCACAAAGAAACCACTTCTGGGTGTGGTCTACAAGTGATTACGTTACTAGCCTGCCTACTTTTCTATTCGACGAGTCTAGGTGGACAAAGCATATATACATGCTGTTTGTATGTTCCTAGGCAAATCAAATGTGATTGCTGTATGTTCTCCGCGGGCACACAAACACATCGGACTGAACTAACTACTTTTACATGGAGTACCTATCGAAATACTATTCTGATATTGTTAGCGACAATTCTATTGCTTTTGGAAAGCATCGATTCGGTACAATATCACTATACAAATCAATTGCCCAGAAGAGTCGTATGATGACCGAAATGTCCAAAATTTGACCAAATCCCCGTCCCTTTATGTGTATTGGGTGCAGCATCTGTCTTTTTCATCGTCTCACCTATAAGAATATCTGTATAGAAGTTACTGAGGGTGAGAATCTCATTCCCTATGTCGCTCTTGGTATTGTTAAACATCACACGAAAACATTACGGAGAAATAGGACAAAGCTGATAGTCGAAATTCAGCTATTGACAGATCAGCCAGTGATCTCGTAAGCCCGACGCAGACGTTTTGATTATGCAACTACGAATACGTCGGTAGTAGGTAACAACGTTTGATGGATAAGGGCCCGCCAAGAGTACTTGTGCGATATACAATGCATATGATATATTAGACTGTTATGGATTCAAAAAAAACGCCGTGTACGGATTTGATAGCGACTTCAACGCAGAGATAGATGAGGTCCACGAGCGATCTGCAACAATTATCAGTACAATGTTGGCGCTCATGTGCGATCGCGAAGGTACCCACGAATATCTCTGCCAGCTATCGTCCGCACATTACATATTAGAACAACTATCGGCAATGATTCCTCCGATGATTTATCTATTCCTTTATCGTTTCTAAGCAAGCCGTCGTCTAAGAAAGGTCACATGTTGATCATTAAATTCTATTCCAAATATCTTACAGTGTGACTATAATTATCTACGACATATGCAGTTCTATTATATATTCAGCCCTCATATAGCCCTAATGGCATGTTGAAGCTTACCTCGTTCAGATCTACATACGTCCATGTGGTACTGGAATTAACAGTGTATTGAATACTAGATACAAGTGTACATTTAAGCGAAAGGGACACCCTTAAAAGGGAGCCGAGTCAACGAACTATAAAAACAACTATCTGGGGCGGATAATCGGTTCTTCGCTTCAGTGTCCCATCGGCCCACTTTTACAAAAACAGCTAATAATTAAGACGATTTTATCGAGTTGTACGAGTCTCAAATAGACTCCTAACTTGACTCTCGTACAGATTGACCCAGGCAGGCTGGCCGGCTGGCAGATATTGTGACGCCAGCCAGACGGAGTTTCTATGCTGAACAGAACGATGTCACACACTGTTAATTCACCCAGTCAACTATCGAGCCACAACTGTCCATTCTGCTTAGACTTCCTCCTCGAATTTTTATGAATGGCAGTTGGTTTTAAATAAAACAATTCACTGCCGACCCACCAGTTAGTCGAAAAGGACAGGGAGAAGAAAAGGATTTGAAGCGAAGATCATATCTAAGCTCAGTTTCTGTCGTCTCTTCAGCAGGATGCCCTCCGCTAAACCTTAAGGTTGGTTCTCATCTCGATTCAAAATGTTGCTGAATTTTAGTGGGGGTAGGTTGCTTAGCAACTCTAAGAGTGCTCCTAGCAACAGAAAGACATGTACCAAAAGCTTTTTCACCGCCCCCAACCAGTTTACTAATGCTTCAGCCATAAGCCCATATAGCAAGCGCAGTGACCACTGTATTTATCTACGATCATACTATGATGATCTTGCAATCGCAGTTACTTAAAGTCTTTCACAGTCGGTGTACCTGCTTGATGATGCCAACAGTAAAAACGCCGGTTCATCTAAACGGGACCGATTCGTCCCTACCAACTGAACGGAGGCGGCAACAGCGCGAATGAAATATTAAAAGTCATGCTTTTAACCTAAAAATTCCATTCATGATCGTTGATGCCAGTACCGTTTCTATTTGCTCATTTTAAATCTATTTGAGGCTTCGTAGGCGCCAACAGCGTTTGAACGGCTCTGGTACTGCGGTACGCAGAGATCAATGTAGGGTGACAGCCATTTGTTAGCGTCTTTGAGAATCGTGGCAGTCAGCGTAGAGACCGAACGCAGCTACGTTTTCAAGTATAGCTAGACTACTAGGACCCTGTACCTAGAAACAGCTCTTATTTGAATCCATTTGAGTTCATCAGCAATGGCCGAAGTGCTGCGGATGTCGAAAAGCGTGTCGGAGCTCTACCACAGGGCTGTATTGTGCTATTGCAAAAATGCTTATGCAGTAAAACTACTTAAACAGATCGTTTTTCGTTTAATGACGAAGAGTCGCGTTCAACAACGGCTGATGCAGATGAACGCGCTCTGAACAGAGATCGTCTATTCTTTTAGTGGGCTTTTTGCGAGTGGCGAAGCTGCTAGTAAGTTATTTCGTTTCCCGTTTTCCCTTTACTCGGCACAGACTGGAGTATTTGAGTCAGCAAAAAAAAACTGTAGAGGTAATCAACGATCGCAGGACTAAGCCTCAAAGCTTTGAAGGAAATCAGATGTAGGAAGCTATGCCATGGCAGGTTTCCACATGAAAGTTTAGGCTCTGGCTAGAGCGTTGAAGTATGAACTGAGAACAGAAATCGAAATCATTGTCTTGTGTGCACAAACGCAGACTTATGGCCTTCGTTTTCAACTAAACACCATGAATAGAAAAAGGCCAGTAGAGGAGCGCTGTCAACTCGTTTTACTCGGCCGTCCGTTAATGGTATTTAGAGGAAAAAAAAAACTAGTAAATTCGACAATAAGATGGAAGTTAAAGAACGGTATAGAATTGAACAAGTGAGACAAGCCGTCTCTACTACTATCGTCCATTGTGGCGTCTTTATGGACAAAGTACTTGAAATAACGGGGAACATTGGACTTTCGCACGCGCAAAAATCCCACTTCCGCATATCAGCATTGAAAATAAAATAAACGTTCTACGTCTTGCTTTCACGTAATAGCAGTCGGCGGTAGGTGCGTTCGCTAGCGCCTCATCTTAATAAAATTGGAAGCATAGAAAGCAGTTCCCACGCTCAGTTTTCTAATTCCGTAACGTAGTTGTCTCGCAAATGCAACCCCACTTACAGTGAAAATCCCATTTCCTGGTCTTTGATACACACCTCCGTCCAAGTCCCGCACGACGTAGGCAATCAATTGCGGTTCAGATACTGTCGTGCGCGGTCCAAATTGGAGGAACTGCCGATTTCGTTGCCTATTTAATTTGCGAGAGACACTCAAACAGCGCTCAAAATCTAGGAATATTGCAGTAGGGATGATCCATGATATGGTTACTAAAGGGAAGCGGATACAACAGCAACATTTGCGGCAGCGCTAGAAACGGTCGTAAAGACTTTAGTTGTTTGAGCTGAATGAATATATCGTATTCTCTGTTTTGGATTTGGGTTTGACGGCTGAAGTTTTGATTAATGTATCAAGTCGTAAGCTACTGATATATAGAAGTCGCTCTCATT
The DNA here is from genome assembly GCF_002443255.2 of Varroa destructor. NCBI lineage: Eukaryota > Metazoa > Arthropoda > Arachnida > Mesostigmata > Varroidae > Varroa > Varroa destructor. Next base: position 52,824,079 of record NW_019211455.1, on the reverse strand, counting down.
GGTGAGTACATAAACACCGTGTCTTAACATTTTTATTCTAGTTTACAAAGCCGGCAAGCGCATAGTGCATTAAATAAATAACCAAGCAGTGTACATGTATGTTCATAATATCTTTTCTAATCATTACCCCACTGGCCCACGATTATAACTATATAATATTCGAAAATATAAAAAAAAAAACGTGCTCCCACCCGCTTTCAGGGCAGTGGTTTCGATAAAAGCGCAGTATATTGACTCAACAGCACAACAGTATGTCACTAGCCCAAGGGTAGCAACGACCAAGGGTCGACAAGAGCCGGGCCGCTACCGAGCAACCCAATACTCTTGTTTCCTTCAGTCAGGAACGGGCTTGTTTCTTGTTCCGCCGACATCCATCCTGTGACTTTAATCTGGTATGGCAATATTAAATGGAAGTGTTTAGAGCGGCTGAAAATATTTGTTACGTTTCTATTTTTGTATGCGTGATCATACAATGCTTCCATTCTATGCATGGCTGTATTCTGGAGGCTAAACACTTTTATGACCACGCATACAGGCCGCATTGTCGAGCATACAACCGTACACTACATGCGCATCCTGTAATGGTGATAAAGAGAAAGAAACAGGTGATCCACGTGACTAAACAGGGGTCAAAATTAATAAGCTGATACATTATCCCGTCGGCTGCTAACATAGAACTCGCTCCATGTGAAGCGGAATTTCTGGGCCGACGATACCCCTATAGGGTGCGCTGCTTGTACTTGGTCCCAAGTTTGAGGGTTTTACAGGCAACAAACATTAAAAGTCAGGACGCCTTGTCTAAGTCGAGATCGACATCCACCGAGTCTTACTGAAGCGGTCTTCTGTTTTTGCGGGACGTTCACGGAAAAGACGTATGTCCACGTAATCAACGTAACTTTCCGCATTCTTTTAGGTCCTACGCTGTTTGTATGGATAAGAGTGTACGTGGAGTGGGTTCGCCGGCGGCTCTCTATGACCCAGTTGTTTGATGTCGACTGCAGAAAGGTCTTCAAGTCTTATGTTGTATTGTTAGAGCACGCTGCCAGGAAAACGAAAAAAAAAAACAGGACCAACCAGAAAGGAAATCCTTCCTCAGTGCACTCGTAAGCTTTCTCATCCTTTATGACTGCACATGGGACATACTATACAGCCTGGGCAGACTTCGGGTATACGTTCAATGAACAGGCTTCTCAGCCGCTTGTATATAGACATCGCAGGAAGTTTCCTGGCTTGTACTTTTAAGTCTCTCTGCAATGTCGAATTATCCTGCCGACTCGAATACGACTGTGCTCGATATGATTCGACCGGGAGGTACCGCAAGAATCAGAAAAGAATCTGCCTGTGTTTTAATAGAACACAGCACCGTATATCACCATCCTGTGTGACGACTAAGAAATTCACATGGGGAAACAATCAGCCTGACATGATGTCGTTACGCCTTAGCGCGTAGGAAGAGTACTGGATGTAATATTTTAAAGCTCAATGAAAAGACAACGTCGTTGGTTGGAAGGGCCTAGCGTTGCCATAGGCGTTGTTGACTAATACAAAAAGGAGTGTGTGAATGCAAAGGCTCAATGCGCGCTACGGATATCTGTGGCTTTCGCGCCCGCTAAATGAATGCACAAGACGACGCTTCTTCAGTTCAGCATATCATGTACCGCTTCCGGTGGGAACAGTACTTGGCTCCACCTGGGATCAAGTAGCAGTTTCTCTCATTGTGCTTAGCAATATGGCGTGCATGACAAGTTCTGCATTGATGTTTTATGAAATAATGGCTTACAAACACAATTTTGTTAACTTGTCGTCGACAGGCCTCTCTGAAGACAGTTAGCAATGAAGGACAGACAGCGCATAAGGCTTCGGTCTTTTGTATGGCAAAATCTTGCGTAGCCGCATTGCCGGAAAGCAACGATAACAAAGGTGCAGTTTTTGTGGAATAGCAGGCTAGGCGGAATTCGAATTAGGGAAAGACTAGTGATGTGTTTGGATCGACCAATTAGGAACGAACAAAGCTTTGACCTTATCTCTGTATTGGCTCTGTAGAATCTATTCGACTTTAGAGAAACGGAGGTTCTACCATTTTGACCTGTTCGTCGACGATAAATCGTGTCTAGTAGCAGCCATAAATATAACTGCATAGGTGAGAAAATATTCTGAGTCTCAGTTAGGCTGCCTGATTTAATACGGGGCAAGTATACTGACGCTGTGATAGGCAGGGCCAATTACAGCGACGTTTTATAAGCCGCACCGTTGACTCAATGCGATGGTACTTGTTGTGTCGCCTATAAAACATGTGACCGCCTGTAAAAAAACCTGTAAAAAGGACCTGTAAAAAAAAAAAGACATATATATACAATTTGGTTTGTCTTTTGAGTCGTGCCAGACTTGTAACTATGTAGACTAATATTCGGCACAACTACCTACTTTAAATCCACAGCGTACATGTAGCTGCAATTGTATGTCACGGTGTAAGCAATAAAAGAAAAGTCAATGCTTCCTATTAGCTAAGGAAATTTATTTAGGCACACTAGGTAAGGTAACATTGCAGAAATCATTCGTTCTTTTTTCACCTAGCCCTTCTTAGTATTGTCGTTGATCATCAGAGACTTTTCTTGTCTTTTTTTCTGTACGGCCACATACGACGGGCTGTCATGTTTCGACGCGTTAGCGAAGGTTTTCTGCTCTATACTCACAGCTTTCATAAGAATCTGTCAGCTGCTTGACTTCGAGTGCCATACAGTTCATTTAATCATGATTTTGCCCTCAAAAACACTAAAAAAAAAGCAACGTAGACGAATGAGTCAGGGACGAATGAGTCGGACCTTGAATTTGTTCCGAACCCCTTTTGTCCTGTCCCTTTGTATCCTTTTCATTCTATAGAAGAACTGATGCACCGTTAAGCGCACCCTTGAGAATCGTGCATTGAAAGGATACCGTGATGAACGCACTTGGCTTAAAGGTTGACGATGAATAAGTTCGAGTTTGCGTCAATGAATTTTCAGCATATTTTTTCCTGTTAAAAATCAACGGATAGAGACGTTCATTTCTCGTATTATCTCTGCTGGAAGGAGCATGGCACATAGCATGATCGGTAATTAAGCAGGGTAGAAGGTGAACATTTCGATAGACTGTAGTAAAAGCGTTATAGAATATTGACTAAAGCTTGATTTTACTATTGTCGCGGATGTTAAATTTTGTGTGGTTAAAAAGTTCAATATTTCTAGCATCATAGCACCCTAGGCGTTCCCTAAGGACTAGCATATCTTACAAAATTAGTATAACTTCAGAAAATGTTCCTTTTTAACAATACAGTAGAACAGTGCACAATTATTTACGGCGATTTTGTAACAAACGTGTGCTCGAGCCACGTTAGGCATGAAGCACAAGGTATACTAATAGTATATATATATATATATATATATATATATATATGTCTACTACGATAGGTATCCAGTTTCGAACTTTACGCACACTGCATTAAACTGTAGTACCTGAACGTACGTCAGCTTCGCGATATGGGCAACGTACATGCCGTTTCTCCCACGATCTTTACGGTTACACCTATAGTTTTGCTTTTTCGAAATATTTGTTTCTTTTAGGAGGAAGAGGTTAAGGAAAGGCCACTGAATTAGCTAATTGAGATGGTTCGTGGACTTCGTGTTGAAACAATTGTGCTTCAGATTACCAGCATCTTTTGCGTTCTACAGCTTCCAGCAAATGAAACTGACTCTCTACGGAAATAGGCATTATTATTATCAAAATTTTTCAATAACAAAAGTTCCATCAGCTGGTAAAATAACTCAGATTCAGAACCTAACGATGTTTATGACGCTTTTGCTTTCGCTTGTGTCCTATGATGAAAAAAGCACCTTGGTGCCTCGAGGTGTTCCAGCTACTTCTGTTGCTGGTTGCACCTCCTGTTGAGAGGTTTAGCAAATGACAGTAAGATGGGTATATCGACAAGGTTAGAGAGGGTAGCTTTCTATGTTTTCCTTTTGGCCGATACTCTTTTGTCAGCAAAGCAGAAGAAGCCGATTTTGACAAAAGAGATTAAACTAAATGACGTTGGCTAGAATGATTGGTAGCTAATTTGAGACGATCGTTTTGCACAAAGCGATAATTTCCTATGAATATATACTGATATATATTACGTAATATATAGGAATAGTAAAACGATGTTAGGAAAGGCCTTGTGTGAGAGGAATTATTAAGCAGTATAGATTTGTTACGGTTAAATATAATTTATAACATAAAATAATAATTTCTAACTAATCGATATTATAATTGCAGCTAAATAACGGTGGAGGACGGCTTGTTGAGTACAAGGTGCACTTCGTTCCAAGCGTGATGTTGCTCGAGGCAGCAGCCCGTAACGATGTCGAAGAAGGTAAGTGCTCGGTGAGCAAACAAATTATTTTTGTTCTTTCAGGAAACGAATATTTCTGTTCCCTAAAATAAGTACGAACGAATTTCCTTATGAGTCGTAGTAGATTTACGACGTTACGCGTACTTACATACGTAAATCTTTTATGATACCGGCTCAGTATAGTAAAAAACCTAAGGCTTAGTTTTTTTTTTGGCACCTCCGAAAGAGGGCAGTGACACCATGTACACAACAAAGCCGTCCATTAAGCTGACCTCATCTCTAGAAGAAAGCAGTGAATGACCTTTTATTCGAGGCTTGTCCCGGGCGTCCTTTTCCCAACCGTTAGAAGAAGAGTAGCGCAGCAAACCTTAGAAGCCTGCACCGGCTGGTCTAACCTTACAGCAGCCTGAGCAGCATTGATTGCTGATATATCTTACGTCGTTAACGAGCGCGTGAGGCCTATAACCTGCCATATGCTGACAAGACAATGGGTCTGATAAATATAAGGACGACCATCTGACAGTAAAAATATCTAGGATAGATAAGCCTTACAGGGTCTGATCTGTGGCCAAAGCTGGTGGTTAAGGATGTAAAAATGGGAATGTAATGTCATGGACTACCGGAGACATTTCCAAGTTGTTTGTGGATGGACCCTCTATACGACTTGAGACACCCTAAGATGTTTTTGTTTGGTGGAAGGTGGAATCAGAAAAGAAACACGATGATCCATTTACGTGATATAGCTTTCCTGGCCTCAAAACCCTGACATAACAATGAGCTGTATCTAAACGTGTTGTATGTATAAGCCTATTTTTTGTTATTTTATATTGCACGTATGCGCATATATTTTTATATATATATATATGGCGACCAATAAGAAGCATGCAATGAAGTCTTCTATAGAAAATATGGTACAAGGTTCAAAACAGAAATTCGATATAGATCACGCAGAGTTGACCCCACTTATGTTTCACATAGTATTATTACATCGTACACAATAGTTAACATCTTAATAAAAACTAGATCTCCACCTCAAAGATGCGGTACTTATTCTTGTGAACAGCAGCTGTGTACTATAAATCGAACGAAGAAAAACATGGATAAGAAAGCTACTCCTTTAACCATATGCGCAGTGCCTTTTTCCTATGTAGACTCGAAAGCCCTAAATAATAGCCGTTCGTCATCTATACGAAACTTTAATGGGGTCAAAGATCAAGTTGGTAATTAGTAACGTACATTCAAGAGACAGTCGCATTATCACTAAGAGGATGTTCAAGTGATACTCTGTCAAGATGCATGGAAGCTGAGGGCCGTCTACATAAACACGTATCTAACATTATTATTATTGGCTGAATATATGTCGAAGAGAGCCAAATACGGATCTTTTGAGACTGAAAAGTATAATCTAGTTCCACTAGATCCTCCGAGTCCATTATTGAGATCCTTTGATGGATAAGCTCTGTCAACATGTGATCAATAACATCAGTACGACTCACAGCCATAAACGACAAAAATTCATGCGCATTAGTACTTCGCCAGAAATGCCGCTCCGCTGTGAGACGTGGTTAAACCCGCTGCCATATCGAATAAACCTCGTCCCCAGCCGGTCTAAACATTGATCGTCTCCCCCCCCCCCCCGCCGGAGATACAGTAAACAAATTACTAAGTAGCTAAGTTGTTAGTTTGGCGTACACTGTTCCAAGCGTATAAACTTATGTGGCCAGGGCAGGATGTCAGTAGGAGTCCTAGGTTGGAGCAGCGTTGAATAGGGAAAAACTCATCTGCTAGCTATATCCATTACGCATGGGAATCGGCTATGTCTATTGCCAGAGTCGGAATGCTGTTTTTGGTATGGGTGTCCTTCGTAATCTATGGATACCCTTTCGGCTTCCAGCAGCAATTTCTCTTCATCATTTTCGTCTTGCTTCCATCTGCAGTATAAGTAGGAGCTGGTGGGCGCAGAGTTAGGAACACCTCAAAATATGAGTTTTTTTTTCCTTGGCGCTGAGAGGCGTCTTCAATTACAGTCGTTGGGCCCAAACGTCTTAAAAAACAGACCATTTAGCTAAGTTAAAGGCGATCGACCCAACCTAGTTGATGCTTATGTGGGCGCCGAATCTGCATTTCAAGCAAGATTCATCAAAATTCACAAAGCATAACTAGATCCAATCGCGTAGAGGAACAGGACTGCAGAAGTGGATAGTCGTATGACAAGATGTTTAATTTAATGTAACTCCTTAACTGCATTTCTCTCTCCCCATGTAAACCTTTTTCGTGCCGAACCTTAAATTGTATGCCAGGGTCTAATGTGTGCTGCTCAAAGCGTTAGGAATAGGCACATTATGGCTTTAGCTTACTAATGCCATTCCATATGCGACCTGCTATTGCCGACTTTCGTTTGATGTCAGACTGGAAGTGATGAGCACTATAAAAGCGTATTAAGATTTCAGTGTTAGGAGTTTATTGCCACATGGTTTATGTATACATGTTACTATTAATTTTTAGGTAGTGCAACTATTGATAGATCATTCTGAGTCCATCGATCAATGGCATTACGTGACGTAATGCACGAATGCTTACTTTTATCACACTTCATGTGAAATGCTGTGGTGCCGTCTACATGTTGGCAAACGTTTCCCAGTCAATAGGCAGGGTTGACATTTACCTAATTACTATTGGTAATGTTATTATTTATTCAAAATTATTATTTATATCATACGTCCCTTTTTTTAGTTAGTCAATATTCCAAAAATCCTGAGTATAGTCAAGAAACAACGACAAAAGTAAGCAGTCACTCAGATGGTTTTGGTTCATTTGGGCCGTTTCAGGTACGTATATGCCTGAAAGCATGACCGGCTGTAGAAAAACAAAATGTCAGATCCGATCCGCAAATTGAGCAAATCGAGCAGCCGAGAATGGGGTCTTGTCTATGTGGCAAATATGAGATCGGCACCCGTCCGTGTACATAACTGGTATCGAGGCGAAGCTAGAATATAGACACAAGCTAGGAAATCGATGGAACACCCATTGAATAGAGGCCGTAGGCATTTGAAGTGTCTAGAGAAAAAGAAATCCAGCCAGTTGGTCCCGTTTCATCATTAAAATTACTTGCGAGCTGCTTATTCATCTTTTTCTTTTCATCAATCTTTTTTAGCACCATGCTCTCTAGATGACCATGTGCTAGACACACACCTGCTTTGTGGAGCACGGGTTGTATAATATCTTTCTTGGTGTCAGAACCCCAGACTTGAACCTGTTGTTGCTTCTTACATTCCTGCTACTGCGACATCTATCGTTCATTAGTTTGCTAAGACAATGGCCCGCGACCAAGGCAAGCAAGAAGTAACTGGTAGAGTAGAGCTTCGACAGGAAGACTAGAAATTGTTAGCAGGCCGAGAAAATCGATCACTCGGTAAACGGAAGCAACCCTCTTGCTGTGTGTATGAGAGATGGACAGAAAATAAAAAGAATAAAAGCGATTGCAACCTAACGAAGGAAAGAGTGGATTAAGTGGGTTCGATAAAAAGGGAACCATAGCAACAAGTTAGAGTTGATAGATTGAGTCGCAAGCTATAAAGGGCGAATCATCAACGTGCGCAGGGACGGATGGCTGGCTAGCGCAGTGAAAATTTCCGGACAGCGAAACGCAATAGACTTTTGGGAGAACATGTAGCTTAATCGATGGGACCTGCTGGTAGCTGGGTTTGTCCGTTTGTTGACTAATGAAAATATGATGACACGACCGAAGGTCGCTTGGGCAAATGAAACCAATAGGAATAACAGTAGCAAGAAGGATATGTGAAAAGTCAATTAGTTCAACATGAGTCTCTCTTTTCTTGCAACTGCGACATAATAATTCAGCCGTAATAGTGAGAAATAAGATTCATAAAATATTTGAAAACAAACGGGTTAGTGGTCACGGTTTGCATTAAAGTGGAATCGTAAAGCCATAGGGATATAATTTCAGTTGGTCAGAAGAGAAAAAACTATGCAGAGACGTACGAAAAACGAATGAAAAGGAAAACGCAATCGTCAACGAAGCAGGCCATTCGATTGCCAAAATAGTGTAAACACGGCACTATCTATCTCGGTATTACTAAACGCACAAATGTCGTTCATCAATATATAAAGCATACTTAATTTAGTTTGAGTTCGGTTTATTTGGCGGTAAACCCAGCTTGCTTTTGTCGTTTCTGAAACTCCTGTTGTGTTCCCGGACAGACCCGAATTCTGGACCAAACATACCCATCTGGGTCAATTTCCTTAACCGTAAAACGGTAACGCGAAAGAAGACGCTTTTCACAGCTGGAAGTGCTAAACCGCTTCATTGTGGGTACTGCTGTTTGCTGCACGACGTTTATATATGTATGGCCATCTGTGTTCTTAATGATCTGTTCGCTCATTAGGCAGTCTTTTTTCCGCCGAAGGCAGGCAGTTTGACGATCGTTCATAAAAAATCGTAGATATGTAACAATATACGATATTTCGCGTGCTATATATAATAGGCTCGTGGAGGAATAGGACGAATCCTATCCAGCTCTACATACCTCAGAGTAAGGATTCACAGTCGGCACAGCGCTACCGGACGGGTGCGATGATAACGATAGTGTAACATCCCGTCGGCCATTATAGTAACCCCACAGGATTGTGGCGTACCTAGGACCAGACAGGACTTAAATGTCCTTAACTAGAGGAATCGACAAACGAATGGTTGAAGCAGTTATCTAAGACGGCGTTATAGCACCATATATGCGTATTTCTCTCGATCCTGCAGGTAGACTGTGCTATTGATTCGGCGACCTGATTGGAGCGTATTCAAATACTAGGAACATGTTTTATTTTCTTTGTTAATTACTAATGCCTATGCTCTGGTTTTGTGCTACAAGTATTAAAATTATGGCATATTCAAAAATGATTTGTAACTAACAAAAACGTTGCAAGCCTGAAAAGATAGATTATATTCTCTCATTCCACCTAGGAAGCTGAAGGAAATAAATTGATGACGTGTCTCGAAATTTTGTTCCATACGTCCTCAACGTTAATTCAACGGCAAACATTAAAAAAATTGAGCGACTCCGTTAAGTTGGCTGATGACCTTGGAAATAAGTTGATCAATATGCACAACATTTATATAGCGTGCTACGCCATATTCTTACGTATCATAACTGTGTTGCGTGTGTATCTTCCTCGATTAAGTCCCACTGTTTTTATAAAATCATTCTTAAAATTGTTATACACCCCAGTGAGCATCCGAATTTTTTGCACGCGCAAAATCAAGCATTTTGTGATTGGTTGATTTTTTCTCATAATATGTGTGTATTAGCATTATAAAAATCATGCCTTTTATGGATTGCCGATGTTCGATTAGGTTTAGATAAAAACGATATATGTGTTTTTCAATATCTCTAGCTCGTTCTGACTCAACAATGCTGGTTATGAGCAGGCTTGTAGCGGAACGCTACAAGCCTGCTCATAGCGTATAGTCGGTAGAAACCAATCGGCCCTAAGTGAAGAGCAATCCTTCTACACAGCGCGCTGATACCCAAGGCCGAAGAGTTCTATAAGCTGCGCAGTCTATGGCTTCTATCGTGGCACTGCTAACCCCCACTTGCTTTCACCCGTCCCACAAGCAGTTGTAAGGTTTAACTGCGCAGGCGACCCAGCTCACCGTTCTTTCTGACTTCGTTTCTCGTACCAATCATCTACCGTTGGTACCCTTAGATAAAAAAACGGGCACCAGATACGGCCACGTGGGACTGGTTAATACAAGTTTTACTACTGTATGTCGTATGTATAAAGCAGAAAGTCAGTAAATTGACAACACGAACGGGACACTGCTCTAGTGCAGCAGAATCAAAATGTCTGCGGGTTTGGGCGAGCTTGAGGACTAGAAAATCGATCTAGACCTGCTTTCCACAGAACGAAGGAGATACGTTTGTCGAAAATCTCAAGGTAAAGGTCTTATCCTAGACGCCTATCGATAGCGAAGAAATTGAGAATGCTGAGACAACGGGAGGGATCAGAATAAGTATGGGTAGTGACTGGACAAAGGACTAGGGGGTAGCTCGAAACGTAACCAATGTTTTTCTTATCCTTTCAACTCTCAGCAAAATGACTCGTCTAAACGGGCCTTTGGGAGCCAAATTAGACTGACAGTTTGCTACTAGTGAGCTAACATCGATCGGAAGTCAGGCTTGCGTAAGCAGCAATAACGACTGTAACAGTCAACAGGAGGGTCAGCGGGAACAGCCAATGTTATCTGAAGCTTTGATTGTTTTTTTCTTTATACGCACAGCCGTCCCTAAACTGAGTAGGCTTATTTAAATTTTAGAGGTGAGCATTTGAATATTACAAGGTGAGTATTGTTACTTCGAAAACAACAACCATTTTTAAGGACCAGTAGTTATGAACGCGTTGCCATTAAGTAATCCTACTTAGTTCCTGACGCGCTATGCATGCAACATGAAAATGTCCTGCGATTCTCGAATCTACTAAGTTATTCAATTCATTAGATGGTATCGAACGGTACGCACCCTGGTACGGTTTCTTTTTTGTACGTTGGGCCTTTATGCCACAAATATGGGAATTTCTTTCAGTGGACCTTGGTGAAATTACATAAAGTTTGCTCTGACGCATCTATGAAACGTCATAATAGCAACCCAGATGACACTTCCCCTACCGCTAGCATAGTGACGTACTTTGTTCTTAACTGATTTAAACGTTTCAGAAGCTGTTTAGACCACAGGGAATTGGGTTATGAAGCATCACTCTAACGTGGAAAAGCTCACGTTGCAGTAAATCTAGAAGACTTGTAGGTTTCGAGCCCTGTTTACCCGATAGTTAAATCTGGGCAAGGTAAACGTATCTATCGAATGCATGGGAGCAATGGTAATAACAATGGTTAGCCAAACAGAAGCAAACAATTTTAGTAATTTGCTTGCAAAGCCTGCACCTATCATAGCTACCTACGGTGTTGTAGCTATTTGTTGCTGATCGATAGTTACTAGTACGAACGGATGTCGCGAATACCGGTCCGTGTGTCGAGCGCACCAAGTTGAATTTTTAAGGCTAACAAACCCCACCCGACTCCAAAGGGATCAGATCAAGGATCGAGTGATAGATCGAATAGATGGATCGAACTTATAAATCGCCGCTTCAGAAATAGCGAGGTGCCAGTTCAAGTGGTTTGCTTTTAATGAACTATCAAGGAAATTGAATATAGCTACATTCTACAGAAATTTTCTGAGTGGTACGATCTAGAACGTAGAATGTACGCGGGCCAGCAGCCCCTGAGGCACAGAAGACAACCCCACTGCGCGGAGATCTTGGCAAGGCTGGAGGTTCGTATGAGCGGTCTGAAAGCGACAACCGGAGGACCACTGACGAAGCTGGAAGACGCCGACAACGGAAATAAAGATGGCAATGAACAAAGATAGGCAAGAGGATTTGCGGAACGGAGGACCTAGAGAAAAAGCAATATCACAAGCAGGAGTTAAAACGAAAAGTCAATTCTCATCAAATCAGACATGAAACGCCCTCCAGAATACGATGTATAGCAGAAATGGAGTCAGACGGCAGCAAGAGAACTATCTATATCGAACTATACTAATGTTCATATCGTTTAGCTAAGGCGGATGATGATGCCAGCGAGCAAAAGCTAAGAACGGGCAGAGCGGACCCTTCAGGTCCTTGAGGTACGCTAAATGCGTAACGACCCTTCAATGAGTAAGAATTGCTGTGCCGGAATATGATTAACAATTGAATCTAGTTAACTGCCAAAGATAAGGCAAAATAGGCAGTTACCTGGATGGATACAGGATGTACTGCGAGAACGAGCCGCTGCATAGATGAGCATACGTACCCGTCTATGCAAACTGATATACAAGCACAAAGCATTGCGCTATCGAACATAGTTATCGAATAGACATACTGTTTGGATAATATGTGCGCAAACTGAGTAGTAAAATTGCAAACATAATTAATATTAAATACTTAATTTATTGAATAAATGCTTATTTAGTGTACGGCTCGTTTTTTTTTTTTAATCCTTTAACGCTCGTTTATTTTTATCGGGGCTATACATATTTTTAAATATTTTATGCGATATATAAGGGATTGGATATAAAGTTGCCGATTGGATGACATCCTTCGGTTTTTTCATGTGTCTTTAGGTACGTTCCGTGCTGAGAACTAGCTATCTAAAACCTTGCTAAGCCGCGCGACAAAACGTAAAACCCGAAACATTTATTCAGGATTACGCTGTTGTCTTTGACGCAAGGTCAACAGGCATCCTCTCATAACGAGTACCGAAAAAGGTCCTTGATGATGAGAGGTATGGTAAAGGTTTTTTCTTGTTTTTTTTTTTTAACTAATCGTTCATGTTCTCGTTTTGACTAAGAACCTCGACTTAAAGCGTCTGAGAGTTTCTGAATCTAACACTTTAGAATACTATTACGGCTATTCTTAATAACATGTAACGTAACGAATCTCGACGGTATCTTGAAGTGAAAATCTGCATTGTAAGTTAGTTATGAGTAAAAACGTCGCCTGTGATGACTATCGACACTCTGTCCCGTCATATAGACAACAGTTAGTTCAATTTCGGGATGACGAGGTGTTCGAATTTACATAGAGGGATCGTGCTGTATATCTCCATTTGATACGTTTGAGAACGACATCTTTCTTGCAACAAACAAGTACAGATCTGTAAACCTGGCCTATGCATACGGCTATCTTTCCATACCCCAACAGACATCAATCCAGATGTGATAGCTTTTTTCGTCCATCTATTGATAATGCTTTTCTGCAGAAAATGGGGTAATACTGCTTAACTACGAGTTCGTATGCCGAATAGCAACGCTCACTCTTACACGAAGTATCTTAACTCTAGTAGTTCTGTACAAACGAATACAACTATACTTCTATAGACAAAATAAACCTTTGCAGTAGACACGTCTCTAATAGTCGTAGATGTCTGTTACATGCTCGTTATTAATCGTGCAGAAATTGTCTCTGTTAGTGTTACTCGTGGCATCCGTCTATTCGTACGTTCACACGCTATAGAGCTGACTAGACATAGACATCAGATCGTTTGATCGTGCTGATTGGCCTGAGTAATACGTGGTCTTCGATGCGCTCTCAGACATACCCCTATTAGTGTTCGCCAGTCCCGTTTCGGCCATTGAAAGGAACCAACGCTCAGAAAATAAATCATTTCGGCGAGCAGAAGAATTATAGGAGAAATGGCAATCCTTTAAACCCACGTGATCGTATGTCTGCTGCCTCCGCCGTTATCGCTGGCCAAAGCGGCAATGTCCTATTTCGTTTGTGGATAGCTTTGTGAAAGCCTAGACATCCGAGGAGCACGAATCAGCCGGCGTCAGCCAATTGGCAAGTTCGACGAGCCGGTCTTACAACGAGTTTGCAGAGACAAGGACAAGTCTTGTCACCTACCATAATCGTATTTCATAAAATGCTTACGTGCGGGTAACAGTGTTCAATGTCCGTGTGAGTCTACTTTCGCGTGTCACCATTCGGGTATGTAGCTGTATGCGTTTGTGTTTGAAAATCGAACGAGCGAGGCCAAGCTCAGACCTATCCTAGTTAGGCCCTATACCCTTGCCGTAACGAACTGTTAGCTCACGGGAAGAAATTGGCTGCAACAGCAAGTACACACAAAAAAAAAACAATTGAATTAAACACAGTACGAACCAGATGACATTTTTGTTGGGTCTTTATATGCCACTTTAGTTTAGCCCAATCTTCCAGCTCACGCCATAGATAATTCTGAGCGTATATGAACAAAGGTGAGTTCCTTGACTATGTGTTAGATCTATCAGTGAAATCTGCAAAAGGTTTTGGATTTTAGGAACTAAAAAGGTGAAAGATTGTCCCCCCTCTCATGGCCTTCCGATTTTACGGCAAGTATACAATACATTGCAGATTTTTTTACTGTTTAGTAATAATAACGGTATGCTAGTTATTAATGGAGTCAACTGCAAATATGTTAAAATCAAAGTCTTTCTTTTTTGATAAAATAATTTATCACAATAACCTCTGAGCGTGTAACAACATGAATATCTTCCGGCTGCAGAAGTCAACTAGAAATCTAAATAGCTTTTTTTTTTTAATACATTAACTATTTGCGCGTAACGCAGACACGTGCTATGTCCAGACGACAGTAGATCTACTTAACATCTACAGTACGCGTTTGTGGAATTTAAGATTGTTTAAGAACTAATCGCATACGTAGCAAAAAAACACATATAATAGATGCCAGATTAAATTAAACGTAAGATTCTTTCGATCATGTGAACAGTATATAATGATATGCTATTGACGTTTATATGGGGGGCATATGGTTACGAGGTGCCAACCAGGTGGCTTATACCGATGGAGGAACACTTGCCAGGAACCTGACACTGCGAAAAATCGAGGTCTAATTCGTAGGCAAACGTTGACATGGCCTTTAGGCAGTAAACCTAAATGTCAGCTTATGTTATAACTTATGTCAACGATAATAATGGTCGTGTTCATTTATCTATTGCTCAGTTACGCACGGATATATGTGCAGAAGGCAAATTGTACCCACCTAGATTAGATAGGTTCAGTTTATTGGCACGCTTGTTTAGAGCCCTACATCGTTCTTCGACTAGGTCATCCTACGTCTACAGCTGAACTACTGAGCCTTTGCAGTGATGAGTCGTTCTGCTGTTAGTCGATTGATTCGCTGATTAATATCATCCCCGTATACGTTTTTGGGCAGTCGTGCTAAACACCGTCCTGATTGATTCGCTTAAGCCGCCGAAATCACATGTTTGCGTTCGTAAGTTACGGACGTTGTTATATTAACTAATCCCGCCTGCAGAAGACCCAAAGCGGAGCATATCATTACAGGACAAAGTTCAACTAATGAAGTAAAGTCAAAACGACGCCCCTAAGCGCCGTGACGATCGACGTTAGCAATAGGGTTTATACGAGAGCTGATTTTTTAAGCACTAAGTGTTCGAGCATTATCGAATAGAAAGGACTAATGATGTGAACTTGCTCGGGTCAAATTGAGTCAATTTAGCTTTAGACAAAAGGAGCCCACTTTATTTGTGTTGGTTAATGCTAGCTGCTTTAGTGGTCGTTGTCACTGGTAAGCACTGTTTTTCAATCCATTAACCATTAGAGAGGCCGTGTAATGCCAGAGAAAAGATTCTGACGGGTAGTACTACGATCAGCAAGCACGCACACGTTACGAAAGGTCTTAATAAGCCTTTCTAGGCTAAGTAACGCGGTTACGCAAATTGCACAGGAGTTGCACAAGTTCTTCCCATGCTGCAATGACATGTGAAGTTCCTCCACTGAGTTAACTAACTAGCATAAAGCGTTAACAATTTACACTTCGATAACAAAAAACGTAAATTGCCCTATTTGAAAAAGTTGAGAAGCAAGAAAAGTATAATCCTGCGTTACATTATCCGTAGCATTTTTTTTTCAATAGAAATAATTTGCCAGTCGATTCAGTTAGCAAGCTTATGTCGCTTTACGCTCGTATTGGTCTCCCTGTTACTACCCCTCCCCGCCTTCCTCTTCTTTGCAGTTTTCGTTCGTTTTAGGGTTTCTTGTCACGCCTCTTTCTTTTATAATATCTTGCCGATATTTCTCTCGTTTACTGGCTTGTTCCATCAGTTCGAGTTAATGTTTGCGCATCGGAAATTTTCCACGCCAATAATTTTTGCCTTTAGTTTTTTCGATTTCACCTTTACTGTTTGTGTGCGCGGATTATGGGTTTGACAAATGAGATCTCTCCATTGGTATCTGCTTTTATTGCGAATGAGGCGGTAGACAGTCGTTAGTCAGGAAAACGCGATAGTGAAAAAGTAGTTAACGGGACAACTTCTTGTTGAATCTGGCGGCTAGGTAGGCCTCTGCCTGAAACGCATGGCCTTTTCTGCAGTTTGAAAGCTTAGAGGCTGCCGAAGCATTAAAAGGAAACAATAACAGGCTCGCAAACCTTTTCATTCTCAATCTAGAGCTTCTTGGCCTGATCCTATGTTTTGAAGTTTTAGAGCAGGCAAAGCGGTCGCTGTTGTGAAGGCAGACCCCGGCGGGCTGTTTTCTTCTACGGCGCGAAACGGAACCACTAACCTACTTGGAATAGACGGAAACCAAAGTAGCGCGTTGAACGGATCAGGACGCGTAAAGCAGCATTTATTACTAGCAGGACCATCAGGTCAAACCTTGAGCTTGTTAACGCCACATGCTTGCCACCCAGTCATGCTATTTTTCCCGCCTAATAAACAGAAGTTTAGCAAAGCAGAGTATCATGTAAGCCGGCTCAAACGCTGCACGAAAGAGCACTGTGGATGGCGATTAGATCGAAATGTTCGCTCGTATTTCAATATCTAATTTGACAATTGTAACATAATATTGTTATGTCTAATATATTGCGTCTTTAGAATTATTCGTTATGTAGATGGGCATATATGCCTGTACGTGTTTGACGTCCATGTCTCTCTCTGAACAAGCCAGTCGGCGGACGACGTAAGTTGAAACAAATTACTCTATTCACTATATGCTAAAGTTTTTTCTTGTGACCGGAACGCTAAAGTGCACGAAATCGTACGCAAATAGCTGCATTTCAACGTTACGGCTAGGTGCGGTCGTTTGCAGCTTAATCAAAAGGAGCTAACTGTAGGACACAACGTAAAATAACAGCTTATTCAAATATAAAAATACACAAAAAAAAAAATCCAATCATGTCTGTGCCGTAATAACAGGAATAAATCTACGAAGAATTGACCGCAGTGCTGTACGTATATTATACTATGTAAATAATATTTACTCCGATTCGATATATCACAACGCTCTATATGGCCTCATGTTATGAATGCTAAATGGTTCTAGTATCGTCTACCCGTTTGCATACGCGTTTAGTTGTGTATAATGTTATATGCAAGTCAGACCTTTATTTTAGCTATCAACAGAACGGTCGCATCTGCGAGGCCAATCGCCAGATCATCATTGTTCAACGATGCATTTAAAATGGTACGCATTGCCTTTTTCTCGTTCTCGGTAAATAGTAGAGCTACGTGCCAGCCATTGATGTGCATCCGCTATATGGGCTTAGAAGATCCGATTCGTTCGCAACCGCATTTACAGCGTCCTCGTAGACAGCGTTCGTTCTCGACCATTTCGGAGAGTATACTGCATGCTTCGAGCTACAGACTACCGACCGCGTTTTCGTTTCATCGCAAGGAGCCGGGACAGAGAGTATATGATGCCTTACGAAAGAGCCGTCACCCTCATTCACAGCTAGACTGGGTGCAAAAAAAAACCGTTCGACAAAAAGGCCGTCTCTCTACGGGCTCACGACCTCAAGGCCCGTTTGTCGAACGAATAGACAAAGCAATAAATTAATGGCGAAAAAATAGTTAAACTTAAGGCGTTAGACTGCTAATCGCTTGATCCCACTTGCTGTCTTGCGAGGACGACCGGTCGGCCGGCCACTCAACGCTGGCACTACTCTGGCAAAAACAACCCCACTTTGGCGGTCTCCCCATAGTCCCAATGATTCTTAGGCAGCAAAATTCCTTATCCATCAAGGGTGCTTGTCTTCTGTTCTTCTACCAGCAAAAGCAAGAGTGGAACACAAACGGAAAGGAAACGACCTGAAGCCAAGTGACCTAAACCACTGGAGGCTTGTCTTCTGTCTTAGACCTGATACTGATGCTGGCCTTATCGATGCTAACGTGGAGGGGCCAATGAGTCGAACCGGTTACTATTTTTGCCTCTTGGTGAGGGGCGGCGTAATCGATAGTTGATGACGATCCACAGAATGCTAAATGGGGCCAGCCTTCTGGAGTAATGTTTAAGCAAGCCAGTAGAAATGGGCGCAAAACTCGAAATACTTGTTAGACACTTCGTCCATGTTGGCTGTCGCTCTTCTACGTGGCTATGTTGACCATTTACATTAAGAACACTTCGGTATTTAAAAAAAAACTTTACAAAAATAATTATTGAATTAATTAAGGTAAGACAGCTGTTTACAACTTATTCGGCATAAAAAGCTGGTTGAATTACATCCTAAGGGCTTTAACTGATTATGTTATGTCGATTAGTTATCGATTTAGACCTCAAAGTGATTTTCATTAATCTTTTAATAGAAATTGCGCTTTTATATGATATCTGATCCCTCGGTTATTTATAATGTATGAGAAGTCAGTTAAGAATGTCGTCTTTTGTCGTCGACAGAGCCACTTTGTGGCATCCCTTCACTTTTAGCTGCACTAAAATGTTCCAAGTGCCTGTGTACCTTTGAAAGACTACCACCTTTGAGTTCCACTCGTATTGGATTCTCAAGAGCATTGATCCCTGGTAAACGTACATGTTGAAGAAGTTTATCGGCTCCGCGTGGCCTCCCATTGATGGGTGGTAGGATTTATTGCGCGAAATGGTGGTCACCTCAAAAAGGCTTAAAAGAGGAAGAAAGAACTAATGAAAACTAACGTTAAACCAAAAAAGCTTTACAGATATCCCTTATCTCACCTTCGCCGAAGAAAACCGGGTATTCCAGTCGACACTCTGTGGAAGCCTGTGTTTAACGACGGAGTCAAAGCAACAACACATAGTACAGACTGTTATATACTATTAAATACAAACAAATATGTTTAGTTGTACATCGGCTGTACTCTGGTTGAGCATTGCCTTCGACAATATCAATATTTCTACAACCCACCCAACTATTGGGCGCGATTTTTAGGAGGGATTAACGTACGCTAGGAAAAAATATCACGGGTAACATTTCGTTTTTCGCTGGCTTTTGGCCGCCAGCTTTAGCGACGTCAAGTGTCTTTCTGTGGGTTCCGAATAGGAGGTTATTACATGCTACTTGTCCTTTTTACGGTTAAGGATAGGCTGTTTGCAGGCGATATGTGGGGTTAGAGTTAGGCGGCTTGAGAGCTAACGAAGTTGGCTTACTGTCATACTGCGACGTGTTGAGACCGATAAGAATGTAAAGAGAAGTTGGCATAAATTGAGCTACGGCCCGCTCTCGCTGCAAAGTAGTAGGTATATTAAGTGGTCTTATTTTCTCCGGTCTGTCCGGATTTCTCATTCATCTAGCTGTCGATAGGTCACTCCGGTATTTATGCACCACATTATAACCTACCTCATTGCTACCTCGTATATGAAGTAAATGTCAGTTAGCTTATCTGTTATGCTATTTCAGGCAGGCTGTGTCTATATTCATGTCAAATATTCGCAGATTCATCCTGTTTTGAAAAAAAAAAAACATTAGTCTTTCAAGAAAAAAACCAGTGTATCAGTATTGTGTACCTAAGAAAGTACTCACTGTTTTTATAGCTAGATGGCTTCAAGGTTACATAGCTCCTGAGTAATATAAACCGCGTTGTCTGGGCGCTGGTGTCATTTAAAAAGCTAAGATTTAGCAGTAGAAGTCGTTGGAAGCCTTTTAGTCAGACTTAAGATAGAGCGCCTTGAAGATGAGTGAAGTTTCTGCAAGAAGAATGACGGAAGCATAGATGCTATCCAGACCCATAAAAAATGCGTGCTAATTATGATTAAGATGCGTTATCGGAACGCTCAAAGATGTTTCTGTTACTTTCGTTGTGGAAATTTAGATACGAAAAATGCTTCTTGTAGTGGTTGACCGATTCCGGGAAAAGTTGATGAGCTTATTACGCAAGTTGAGCGGAGCCACGATACCATCGAGGACCTAAGCCTTCACCTACAAAGAGTTTTAAACGATTTGAAGAAAGCTCGACGTCTCTGTGTCACACGAATTGATGCAAAATAATAGTTTCTCCATTTATGAAGCTTTACAGAAACGAAACAAAACGAAACGAAATGGAGTTCAAACGAAAACGAAACGGAATGGAGAAATTCTGAAGCAGCTAATTATGGTTACTAAAAGGTGGATCACATACACCAATAACACGCAAATAAACAATAATAACAACTGCGCTCTTTACTCGACCAAGGTCTGCACTGGTACGATTGGATTGGTAGGAAATCGTATATTACAAGGTCGTATTTTACGTCCGGTAAAAGGACAGATTAAGACCTCTATTGTCAACAGATAGCAAGATTTGGACGACAAACCATTGGAAAAGAATAGACCACGTATATCCTTAGCTACTCGGCGAAAATCAAGAAGATGGGAAATCTTAGTACGATTATAGTACAGCGCTATTCTCTATATCGGTCTCTGCAAGACTCTCTTAATATTGTAAATGCTGTCCTAATGGAAGGACGCAAAAATTACTTGCCACAATTTTTTGCCGGGAACCGAAGAAGTGATGCGTTAATGACGTTATTATAAAATGGCTGAAGGTCACCGGTCGAAATAGTGCATATGTCTTTGGGTAATGTGATTTTAAGAATATAGAAGGAAAAAATAAGTATAATTTTAGTTTACAGACGGTCAATACTTTTTCGACAACCCAATAATTATTGGCTTTCTGAACAACTGATTTGTCTGACAAAGCGCTGCTTCTCTTCGGTTGGAAAATACCAATCAACTTGATTGGTTAAGCACAAATACGTAAAATTCTCAGGCGTAATTAGTGGCATTTGCTTACTCAGTGCGGGCAATCGTTTCTTCTTTTATCTGAAGAGGAAATCTACTTGGATTATGATGAAGGAATACTTATGTGCGGTTTTTACATGTCTCATTCCGGACGGAATATTCTACAGAGAAGCACGGGAAAATATGTATATAAGAAGATAATCAACCCTTCAAAAGTAATAATCTGAAAGGACCCTTAGTTTCCCTGTAAAATATAATAAATATATATATCTATACTAGAGGTTATTCCTATGCCTAAATCTTAATGACATAGACGTTAATACTGCCCATTCAATCGACTATTTTTATAGGGTCGATAGGACATAAACATAAAAATTCGCAGACTCTGTGTATAAACATGTAACTCATGTTTGGCGTCACAACAGTCGAAGCGTCACCATGGCTTAATTTTCGTACATATTCAACGCGCACGCTCTCTACTAGGTACTATGTGACAGGCTGCTATAGTACACTATGGACGACAAGAGGTGGTAAAACGACAACGCATTCCTTTCGGAACTGAAAAGGTACTTCCTCTATATGTGTAAACTAATCTCATAGTACAGATACACAAAGGCAAGAATACATCGGTCAACGAATATAGTTGAGACAAAAGCTTCAAGACAAAGAAATATTATATAACATACGGACGAGATTGTTGTTGTCGATGTCAGGACTCCCTAAACGTTAACGGTCCGTGGTGGCAGAGATATGGAGATCAGCTGCGCGCTACGATATGAGCCAAGGTCAAAATCTACAATCGCAGACTACGTAGACTGCAATACATAAACTGACGCTAATGGCTGTAGTCTCTCCTGCTTCATGTTAGACATGTGAGTGGAGAGTTATTTAAAACTGACTTGTATGTCACGCTTTGACTCGGCTAGAAGGGGTGGAAATAGGGAGAAAGATAGGCGATGTAGGAAAATGGTCCCTGTTGCTTAGTCTCAGTTGACCTCCTCCGCATCTCGCCTCCGACGAAGAATTTAGCCTCTAGTCTACACGGTCGTGTGTACCCTCGCTTGCATACGAATACAAGTCACCGCTGTCTGAAACACTTCGCCAGTTTTTCATGAGAGCCCACTGAGGAGAGGGCCACATAGATAGCGTGAAGTATAGGCCATGAACCATTGGTTGTGGCCTTGTTGGACTCACTTTTCATGGGCATCACAATATACTGCCGATAGTGGACAAAGAGACGCCAGCATTAGTGGACAGCACCAATCAGCGATATATTGCTTAGAGGCAAGGGCTTTATATGGACCGCTGCTTAGCTAACTGACTTGATTTAGTTCTACGTCATACTGCGTCCAAGCTTCTTCCGGTTTCCCGAGATACAGTATCTGTTCTCAGTTATGGATTTATCCGTCGTAAATTTAGGAGGAGACATCAACAGGACACCGGAATAATTAATTACGTAGTGAATCCTGATCTGCCTGATCGGCTTGGTCAGTGTTGTCTGTTCCACCCTAGGCAATAAAAAGCGCTTGGCGTGGTCTGACCTATCCTACCTTGATGCATTCCTAATACTTTATCAACGATAACGAGGCAGGCTAAATTTGTATAGCGAATAAAGGCTGCCTTACCAAGTCCCTACACGTTGGATAAAAGCCTAGATGCAATTCATGTTTCGTGGATCATTTGGCAAAATTGAGGTTATTATTCGATTGGTAACAATCAAAGTTAATCGAGTCATCGAAATTATAGAAAAGTCTTTGTACTGTAAACGCGTTTTGTATGCGGTTGCAGGAAACTGCGTACCAAATGGGTATTTCGCGGCATTCGATGTATAGGTATATAAGAATCACGGATTTTCAAAAGACCCTACTTTAGCCAAGTTCTTAATGGTAGTGCACGTGTTGGTAGGCAAGGCTTATAAATCGGTAGTCATCTGAAAGTTTTAAATCTTAATATCGTCCCCATATTTGCTTCTATTTCGGCACACGCTATATATTCTTGTGCTTCGCATGCCTACATATGCACGAGGATCTGCGCACGTGTCGAAATTGAATATCGAGACAATTATGTGCTCATTATTAATTAGCACTTAGCTCGTATCCATAAATCATTAGACTTTCAGATAACTACAGACTGGATAGCCTTATAAACCAACACGTGCATTGCCATTAAAAACTTGGCTGACAGGGATTTTCTGAGCTTGAATGCCCCGAAATGCTACTGTGGCAACGCGGTTTCCTGCAATGCTATGCACACGCTGTATAGCAGTAGTATCTCTCTAGAACTGCACACCTGTCTATGCTTTAACGTTCATCTGTGAATCACAATTTGTCGAAGGTGGTTTGCATTTGCTCTCGGCCGAATTAAACAATTTATAACTAACTTCCTTAATTTCCAGTTCCGGATCCACCAGCAGCAATCCATAAGGTGGCCAATCGTAGCTAGTAAAGCTAGAAATATAGTTACTATAGTTGCTCACGTATAGTATCCGTTCGCCACTCATATATGATAGACTATGACACATACTATGCTAAAAATTTTTTCACACTTAACGAATAGATTAGTATAACTTCAATGTGATTCTAGTTACTGCCCGGAATAAAAGTTCCATGATTATTTTCTAAGTTCTGCCGGCACGAAAGGAGCCGAGTATTAGCATTTTAAGGGATTTAATATTGCTGGCTGCACGGTTCGGCGAATATAGTTGTTGTGTGAGTTGTACCCTCTACTAAATGTCTATATGAGCGCTTCACGATAATCCACACGCAGGAAGCAACGATTCCCGTGCCTGACCAAGCTAACCGGATTGTTCCTATCACCTCTTCGAACAGACCCCATTGCTCTGTTCGACTGCAGCAAGGGGAAAGGACATCATTATTTCTTACAGAAATGTTGAATAAAAACCAATTCAGTTAGGATTATACATCATTTTGTGCTTCTGGTATGCATAACCAAAACTGCGCTTAAGCCTCTGGGCTATTTATGGTGTTTTTCGAAACTTTTCTTATTTTTGATGACATTGTTTAGTGCGATGGCAAATATTTACGGCATCCTAATTATTTGTTTGCATTGCAAATTGACGGCGAAGTTTCCGAAAAAAATGCGTATCGCTGATACCACTGTGATGAGAGTCGTGCTTTTTTCATAGCTTCTCGGCACTGTACCGTTGAAACATGTGAGTCAAGACTGGCGGAGGGCGTAGGACGCTGCGTAACGTGATAACGTTCTTCTATACACTTCCGCTACTGGGCTCTATCCAATGCAGTGCACGTCTCTTGTAGTTGTTTATCCTACCGTTCCGGCCAGCGTCCTTTAGCACAGCGCTTGCCCTCAAAAAATACCGTTAATTACTCACATAATTCCATAGAGCTATGTTCCTAGTCACTCGTCGAACCGTAGTGGTCTTCTGTGATTCAATTTCTTCTTCTCTCAACAATCTTTCTGAATTGGACACAACTGGGAATGTCCGAAGTACATGTTCGTAAAACAAAACACAGATTGAGGGCTTTATAAAACCTGCACAGCTTCCATTTCCATACGCAGTAGGACGCGTGGGGGAATCCCGAAAACCCCTCGCCTAGCAACAGGCATTTTTTTCATGTGGTTAGTCGCCGTGTTCTTTTCAAAGTGCTCCATAAAATACCAACCATCGCATCGTATAATAGCAACAGAACCCGGCCATGTTGCTCCGAGTATGAGCGAGCGGCAATTTCGTCGTCGAACGAGAAATTAAAGCTGCATCTCTAGGAAACTTTCAAAAAATTTAGCCCGAACTGAACGGCAAATACAAACGACGGAGAATATGGGGTGAGCACCTAAAAGGCTTTTATCCACGGTTGGAGGCCGCATCTGTAAATGGTCGGCGAGCAGGAACCTAAGTATCAAAAGTGATACTGTACTGTGCAGAACGAAATGGGCGGACGTGGAATAATACAATTGGCCTAAGTTGAGCTTGTTTACCTCATCGAATAGAGGGCAACAGAGAGAAAAAACATAATAGCCCACCGACCTCCGACAGCGTTTTATCGCAGTTGTTAGGGGCCGGAAGCTAGAATTGAACGTTGTTAAGCTAACGGCCTCGGGGCTTTGGTCGAGGGTTGTAACTGCATAAAGAAAATCTGTGCATTCAAATAAGCCGAAGCTAACGATAATTAATTATAGTACAAATCGTAAATGAACGAGATGCTCTACGTACGTTTACATTCAGCATATTCTGGTCATAGTGTTTTATAAAGGAAACATAGTGCGCCAGGTAGAAAAAATGAGAGGATTTTGATCGGTATCTGATCGAAATGACAGCGATGCCATAAACAAAATGCTACCTGCAAGCTACGTGAAGCCGTTATACATTGTTTGGTCATAAAGAGATATGTCTAACTGGCTACATTATTCTAGCTAAGCTTTGTTAATGGGATGTTTCTTCATAAAAGCAAACCCAGTTCGCCTCGGACAAACCCTGACGACATCGACAATACGCATCGTACGGTGCTGATGGGTGTCTTCACATTACAATCCCATGCCTCACAATGCAACCCCAAGTCTACCGATCCATATTCCACAGTAATCACCACCGCTAGCATATATGGAATCATAACCATTGGTAGTTCTATGAGTTTTCGCTGAACCAACAGGATCAATGCACACAGACAAGTTTTGAAAATCCTATCTGACAGCAAGCTACATGGTGGACATATCATATACAAAATGATAAAGCCACAAATCATCTCTTTAATAGGGTTCCGTTGGCGTATGGTTAACAACTTCCTGTACTTGAACACTATTAGCTCTGGTTGGGTCATCGGGTCCGCTAGGTAAACATAGGTTTAGCAAAAAGAAAACGCGAGTAGCTAGTGAATGTACCGAGACTCAAGAAGCGTTCAATCCAATCCACTATCTGCATTGAGCTTAAATGTTTCAGGGAGAACGAGGTAGGGAGTCAACACCCTTTCCCTAAGAAAGTTTCGGGGTTTTCCTAAAAACGATGACATTATTTGATTGACAACGTCAGCCACTTAGCATATGTGATGCCGACATACTAATACGTCAAGGGCCGTTAGCCTCATCTTGACCCTGTGGAGATAGCACTCGACAACTGGATAGGAACAACGACAAAAATGCGGTAAACTAACAGTAACTAACGGTAAGCCTTGTCCTGTTTTCCTTCTCTTTACTTGTAGATATTGGGTATTCGGGGAACGGCCGAAGCGAAAAGGAAAAAGCGACGGGGTATCGGACGATAGTTAACCCCTATCAATGATGTTCGCCTCTGTTTGACTGCATTGACACCTGAATACATAATTTGTGTTTAGTGTGCGTTCACTGCTTGTAAGTGTCATCCGCATTGCCTTATCTTTTGTCCATAACAGCAGCAAGACGCGAACGAAGCGAGGACTATACTAATTTGTATTCTAGGAAGCCAACTATTGTGTATTTGCACAAAAGAATCGCTCTATTACTGTTTCGTTATAAGTCAGCGTCGTAATTCGTTTTAGAGACTGAATTGATCAGATAGAGGTTATCGTCGAGTACTCTATTAGCAGCCTTGTACAAACAATACTACCAATTCTATTTATTATTGAATCGAAGAACCGATGCATGATAGGCGTCCATCTGTGCCGTCCTATCTACTGGTTACTTACTTTTGTCTCCAGTCCAATACAAACTCGTCTTCGTGGTGCTCGTCGGCATCTTGTAGGTGCCGGGTCGTTTGCTTGTTCTGCGGCATTCTTTGTTAAGCCTACGTCGGCTGCTATGGCAGATTTCTGTCGATCGGGCGAAGACCGCTGCACACAGGATTGCGACGATTCGGATCGGTTCGCCGTACCGCTTAGTATTACTCGAATCCTCTTAGAGATGAGAATCAATCAAATTCTCTACACGTGAACCATACTTTGTTGTGGCTCGTTTCGATGCTCGTTTTTCTCGAAAATTCTCGTCTCTTATTGTCGCCTGCTTAGTGCAGGGCTTTCTTTGTCCTTCTGTTCCATGGGCTTTTCCCGAAGAGGGTCTGAAGGAAGGAGTTGGTCCCGATAGCGAAAAGAACACCAGTGCCGTTGTTGACGATATTGTCTGCAGGGGAATCTTCAATGAGGCAGACAGTTCGGTCAATTGTTCCGCACCTGCCTAACTCTGGTCGATTTTATTCGTTTAACCATGGACGAATTTGCCGAAATGTTTTTAATGCATACGTTACCCATAGAACGCTGTCATGGTAACAGCGCGTGGATTGAATTGCAGTATCGCATTCTTCGTTGTAGCGTCTACGACTGCATCGCATTCGATATTCCTTCCTAGCTTCTTGAAGTAGAAAACGGACTGAAGCTGTAAACCTCAACGCATTTTTCTGCGTGAGTTTCAGTACTTTCTAGCAGACTTAAATGGCCTAGTTAGGAGAAGAGTTCAGGTGACGTGGTTACGAAAAAAACAAAACAACAAACGAAGAAGATTTCTCAAGTGGCGGGTAGCTAAGGTAGCACCTGGTAGAGAACACTGCGTCTGTTTCAACTAAGAGTCTTCGATCCGTTACAACCAGTGTCAAAACTGTTTAGCTTATCCAGGGAAGAAACCAGCTAGCTCCTTTCAAATTTTATATAATGATCGTCAGCGAGGGGCAGAAAAAATACAATAATTTGAAACGATTTCAATGCCACTCTCTACTACACAGCTGTATTTGACTGTTTGCTCAGCTTCAGACTTGCCGCTTTGTCTACGCCGACGGCCATAGGCTGTTTGCCACGTTTATACCTTTCACCCACAGGGTAACTTGTTCGAAACTAACGGACCTGGATTTGTATGACACCTTTGGGCGTTAGTATCAGCCTAGCTATTTAAACAGGTTTATTCATTAAGCATACACTTAACTAGATATAGAAAATAATATGGGGGGATGTCATCGTCGCTCGCAGGTCCCAAGACAGAGACATAGTTCATTAATCAGGGCATCGCTTCCGGAACAACGAACTTTCTCACTTGGTACTTATTAGGTCGTGAAAAGGGGGTCGAACAAGCACTCAGGAACGAAAAAACAAATACGAATGACGGCACAATCATATCCTAATCGATTCCGCATGAGAAGATAACAGGCTTCGGCCAACCAGAAAGCTATGTTGCGCTAACCTCTTTAATAGGCTTTTATCGCTGCCCTATACCCAGTTGATCTGTCTGGCATTATGCGCATTCAAACGAAACTGGGAGCCTTGTAGAAGTATGGAAGTCTGGCGAATGCAGTCATGTCACCAAATTCCAGGTGTAATATCTAATAGCTCCTTGAAAATAAGCGGGATATATATTTATGCAGTTTGAGGGCTCGCATAAACTTTGAGATCTGCAGTAAACAAACAGGTCTAGCTAATGTTATAACCCCGAAAGATGCGACGAAGACTTGTCGACCGATAGGCAAGCGACGAACAATCTCTAACTTCCTTACATTGATTGAGTTAGTCATAGATGTCGGAGAGTTAACGGAAGGCAACGAAGCTTTTAT
This sequence comes from Varroa destructor, assembly GCF_002443255.2. NCBI lineage: Eukaryota > Metazoa > Arthropoda > Arachnida > Mesostigmata > Varroidae > Varroa > Varroa destructor. The sequence continues at coordinate 52,795,696 of NW_019211455.1, read as the reverse complement.
GCACCCCTTACCGGGTGCGGTAAGAGCCTGATAAATAGGACGTTGGTTGATCGTAATACGGTGTTCTATTCAAGCCAGCCCAACCCTATGTGCAGTTTGTGTCTTTCGCAAGTGTTTGCGCCGCCCCAGAGCTTCAAGCAAATTTTGCCTACCATTGACACTATTTTACAAAGAGCTGAAGCGTGTATCCGCACTATAGGGCTAATAGGTAACGTGGTTACAGTCTCTAACCTTAGGCCGAATTTATTAACCGTTCGCCGCTGCTTTACTCTGTCCCCTAATTTGGTGTAATCATATAGAGGTAAACCACGCGAACAACCTATTTTCACATGAGAATATACTTAGGTAGGCAAATACATTTTTAGCCTTTCGCGCTAATATTCGATGTTACTTTTCAAAATAATGTGATGTTAATGGTTGAAATGTCTCTATAAACTCTGTGTTATTCTATTAGCATAATTTGTCATATAATTTATGGATGTTTTGAGGCAAAATAGTCAAACGCCTACTTCCTCAAGTTTGGATTGCCCAGTTCAACTTGTAACTTAAAAGACTTAAAGCTGACGAATAAGATGAGAAATAACCCTCGGGCTGAATATAAACGTATCTTCTGCATTCTCAAAAGCTCAGTTTTGAGACTTCTTCAACTGTGTACTCTAATTAATTAAAAATTATAACGTTTCGCAATAATAGCTTTTCAGATGATTTTCAGTGATGAAAAGTTAAAAGAAAAGGTAGGTTTCTTCAGAGACTGATTCACAAATTATTTTCAATTGGTAAGCAAGTTTCTGTCAAGTTTAAGCATCACTTTTTAGATTACCTACAGTATGTACACGTATATGAAAACCACAATGTTAAAGCTGTGTTTTTCCCATTTCAACAGAAGAAGAATAGGATATATTGTCCAATGAATTACTATGCAGTCAAACTAGAAAAGCCGCAGCGGACACGACGTATACACCAGCATTCGTATTCCTTCCATCGGACATCGGGCCAATGGATTTTAATATAGGCTGCAAGCCCTTGTTCCAGGATATGCATACATGCTCAATCGATTCATCCTGCATTAATTTTCTAGTATTGGCTAAGGTGACCTTTTGTTGAAAGATATATGGCCAGTGGCCGTTCCTTCGATGAATTTTTCTGTACATGGCGAATGTAGAAGAATTGAAGACTGCCCGCTGTTCCCTACCTCGAAGAACTTAATAGTAATTCCTTGAGCTTTATTTTTGTTTTTTCTTTTTTCATTTAATCACACTTTACATACAGTATATATGTCTTCATTGTTCTCCGGATATCCCGGTGGCACAGCGCGTCCATGAACTATTTGAGCCACTGAATCCACCACATAGTATAGAAACATTCGGATCATAAAAAATACACAAGAAAAAATATTTCAATTAGTTGTGGAGTCTTCCTCTCCATTGCCTCTCCATTATGGTGTTAGAAAATCCGTTTCTGTCTCTATAGCGGTCCCATAGTCAGTCGCAATGTAATAAACGATTAATTGCGAGAAACTAAAGAATCTCGGGGAGATCCGCCCGGCATGACGACATTGAGCAATTGCTCGTAATCTATACTTCGGAATCGAACCTCCTGCTTTGCTCACCAAAAGTTTATAGCTTTGATTTAAAAAAAGCTGATTTTCTTATAGCACTAAAAATAGGTGGTGAACGTTTGCCTCTTACGACAGACAGCCTCTTAAAATGTGTAACAATTTGTCACCGATATAATATATACATGTATATATATATATATATATATGTGTACACTCGTATTGTGTATGTATTTTTGTGTGTACTCGGCACTCAGGTAATTTTCTGGAACGCTGCATCGTTTGGCCGACTGTTTTTTACGACCTCACGACTTTGCGATCTTTTCCAGTTACCAGCTCAGGCTACTACTGCAATTCTTTGCATCGAATTTGCCTTTTTCGTTGCTGAAGGAAGAGGCATGCAAACACGGTACATATCGCAAATCGGTTAACTGCTAAGCGATGCAGTAAATAGAAATGACAATGGCAACACCAACCCGACTCGCGTACAGCAGCGATGGCCCTCGTCGCATTGCAAAAACGTCATGATGTTTGTGCTTACAGATGACTCTCGTAATAGTTGAAAAGTCGTAGGAGTTATAATCGTTTCATCATAAGCTAGCCCAAAGTAAAGACGGGGGCGGATCTGATAACGAACAAGCGCTTCCCTCCTGTAATCTAGCGTTGCGGATAATAACAAGTCGATATAAAGGAAGGCATATAAATGTAGAAAGGACACGAACCTTTCTAAATGTCTGCAAACTTGCATACGGGCAGGCGTGCAGACATTTAGGAGGAAATTCAGACAGCAATAGAAGGCCTAGGTAGCCGAGGCACGTAGTAAAGAACTGCCAGCTTTAAGATGAGGTATGACATATCCAGAAAAAAGTTCTGAATAGCAACATCCCCACTTTCATAGTTCCTTACTCGCTCGACCCGTTTTAAAGATCGGAATTCGGCATACAAAATAAGAGCCTAGAAAAATAAGATGGATGAGGTGTAGACAATTTTTCCTCAGCGGTTCCTTGAGACTCCTTATCTGGGAACCGATAAGTAAGCTAAGAGTGGCTGGAGCTATAAATGAAGATATATAAAGGAGGTCTAGAGCATCGATTTTAGCCAAGTATATGGTACAGTTCCAGACTTCATTTGTTTTCTTTTTTGACCGCAGGTTTCGACCAATAGCGGGTGCCGGCGATAACCTCGTCTTTCACTTTCGTATGCACTGACACCCAGTTTTGCACACATTTAGCTGAATCCAAAGGAACTGCGGGCATTGTGTGCACACAGTTTGTACTATCTATAACGTTTGTATGTCGAAGCAAACGCAGATGAGAAGTGCGTTGTACCTAGGTGAAAAAATATAGGTAATAGGTGGCTGCTCTTGCGGAAAAGCCCTTTCTTACAGATAGTTGTACCAATTCTCCCACACATACTCGCATTTGAACGGGCAAGCTGGGACGACCGCCGCAGGTATAAAGACCCATTCGCTTGGGAATATCATTTTCTTATCTTATATCGAATCTTTCTTTTTTTTTTTGAAATTCTACTTTAAGATTTTCCAATATCTATTCAGCCTTAAGAAGTTCAAATAAACAATAACTGGGTTACCCACCGCGCCCCAGTTTTGCAGCTTTTCCCTTTGTATAGAGATTCAGACAACATGCATTCCTGGGGGGCGATCCCTAGAAGAAGAACGAAACGTAAAAGATAGTCAGGATTAATGAAGAACTCATGAAAAGGGTCTTTCGACAAAAAGACTAGTACAAGGAAAAATGCTATACAAGCAATCTCAGCAACAAAGTGCAAAATACATAGTGGTTTGTGAACGAAGTTGTGAACGGCTCTATTTGAAAAAGCCATTAGTTATTTGGTCGATCATGTGGAACCAGATTCAATTACTGCCAAATGAATAATTCAATAAGGTAATTTAAGAAACAATACAATAAGAACTAGGCTCAATCTATGTATTAAGTACGACATACTAAGATCAACATCGTGTCCAAGCGCACTAGTTACGAAAATCTTATTTACACAGCGATTTATATCTCGCAATTTTTTTGTTAGTGTAGTTATCGGCCTGCCCAGGCAATCAGGCCGCTTCCGTTGTTTCCTTTTCACAATATTCAAGTTAAGAATTTTAGGGCAATCTAATGGGACTGTTCCACAACTGATACAGATATACACATAGTAAAACCATACAAAGCATGCACAGTCATTATCGAAGTCTGGCTAAGAAAAATTGACATCTGTAAGAGAAATAAGAAAGTGAAACAGGTCACGATCACAGAAACCAAACCCACATGTGCGTAAGCAAATTATGTTCCCATTTTTTTCCTTAAATAGAACTTCTAAATGTTGTCCATAGCCCGGCTGTACTTTGTCGTTTTGTACTGCCTTCAAAACCTCTCTTGTATCGTACTTAACACAATAGAAGACAGGGTTCCTCAAAAACTCGGTTGTTCAACTATCACATTATGCGATGCATTGCGTTACTCTACAGAGTGTGGCGCAAATTTGGTGAAACCGTCATTGTTTTTAGCAATAATTCTCTGGTTATCATCAGCTGCTGGCGTCGCGATTATTTACGACACCTTTCCGTTAAACTTGCACCTTGCCAGACGTAATAAGCACAAATGCTCTAAGGGTAGTGTTGTGGAAAAACGTGCAAAAAAGATCGACAACCTGTTTAGGTAAAAAAGTTTTTGCCTTATGGTTCCATCACATTATAAGATTACATGTGAGCAACGCTACGCTTGGGCAAAACGGGTCACTTCCACGCTGATGGAAAGAAGGCGAGGTGACCCATGGTGGCGAACTTTGGGAAAAATTGGGGCATATTTTAAGTCTTCTCCTACGGTTTCATATACGATGAATTGATCTGTCTCGGCTCCAGTGACGACCAACGGTCTACCGGGAAAACGAAAGAGAAAGGTCGGATGGCTAAGCAGCTAGAAATTGAATGCGATAGAATTTGCGATATGAATCAAGAAACGGAGAAGGAGGCCAGGGATGTCAGACCAGTATAGCGGTGATAGCTTAGGCCTCAGGTGACTCCAGAAGACAAAATAACCGGGCAAAAATATAAGTTGGAAAAAGAATGACCAATGATAGGCGGCAATGTAGAAAAAAAATTCGGAAAGGCTAACGTGGCGCTGATCCCCTTTTTGTGCGGAAAAGGAAAAAAGCGACAAGAAGGACAAATTCTAAGAAAATCGTATTCACTCTATAAAAACTTTCATGTCGGCAGAATGGAACAGTTTGAGTTGATGTAACAGTCTTGGGGGTACGAAATAATTAAGCACGAGTAAGTTCCGTTGTCAATGAGAGACCTTTCTCTGGGAACGAAAATGAGAAGCTGCCATTTATTAATGTTTGTTGTAGAGTACAAATCATTAGACGTTTGGTGTGCGATGGCAGCACGGTTAGCAAGATACTTTTATGGCTTTTTTTTTTGTCTGCATTGATCTATTTTCAAAAAAGCTTCCTACATCACTCCTGACTCAGGCCTTTTCATATTGTTGCTTTGTGTTATCAATTGCTAGAGAACTGACTCTATTGTGTACGATATACTTTCTGAAGGAGCGTTACTTGTGTTATCAAGACAATTAAAAATGGCTTTGGTGCAGTAGTACTTTTTTTATAGCACTATCACCACCATATGTATAATGTATTTTTCTTAAAATTAAATTGTTTGTTTAAACGCTCCGTTTGCCTTCAGGAAAATTTTTTATTACGAAACTTTCGCAGTAAATCGTACTAAAATATTCGAAACAATCGATGCGGTCTTTGAGTGATTTACAAAATTTTTACGTTTTTTATTATACGCCATTTTTGAGATAAAAGCTATTTTCATGTTAATATATTTATGCTATGTTGTCTAGTCTAACATCAAAATGCTGTAGCTCGACTTAGAAGTCTATGCTCTATTAATCTGTATCATTACACCTCTATTATTCATCACGTTTCTCAGAACATGCATGACTATATGGGATGGCCTGACCTTATAGCGAGCTCCCATATCCGATTGTAGCAACCGGTAGTAGTGAGTTAGTGCTAACAACGACCACGATCGTAACAAAGGGCTTCTTATAACAACCAACGTGGCAGTCTAGCGGGTGGCTTTTTCGAAGGCAATTCACGCCGCTGGTAGGCCTGCTCAGCGAACAGACCACAGTCTGCAAACATGGAGTAATCCGTCATGGCCACGTTTCTACTCTGACCGCCTTTCCCGCCTCTTTATATCGCCTAAGCAAACTAACACAAAACTAGCCCTGGCCTGACGCACTGGTCCTGTACGGACCCGCTCCCGTCACTGGAAGACTTCTCTGTTGCTGCAGCAAAACCATTGAGTGGCGGCTTTTTGCTATACTTTAGTCATTATTCAGTTTAGGTTCAATACATACGTCTAGTCGCAATTTTCCTCTCTGAGCTTTGTTACTATGTGCAATTTATTAAGTTGCTTTGCCAGTTCATACATAATGGGAGGGTGGAGTGTCTCAGAGATACTGGATACATGCATACAAATAAAAAGCCTGTTTTGGCCTTCTTGGTTTGGTAAAAGGACGTTTATTGCCGATTGTAGATACCCACCTCAATTGGAATCATAATCCAATTATAATCGTAAGTGAAACAACTGTGTTCGGTAACAAATATAAAGAAGTAAATAGCGTTCTTTACAAAAATGCACTACATCCTACTCGATATATCAATCAGAATATAATACAGAAAAAGAATAGTAAAAACGTTAAAGTAAGAGCGAGGTCAGAGCTTAGAGAGTTTCGTATAATGGTAAATAGAATTATCATTATTCTGTCTACGGTGTGCATTCTGTATTAAGCCCGCTTTTTTTGAATTTAGTAGGTAAAATACTTTTCCAGTCGGATATAGATCGAAATACTTCTCGTAATTTTAATTGTCCTGCAATACGTATCATTAGCGGAGCTTGAGCCGGCGACCTCTTACTTCTGGAATAATGAACAGAATTGGAAAGTGTCCTATTAAACATATCTTTCTACGTCATTGACTGTCTTGTGTCCCCAGACATTGCTTTCCAGTTAATATTTGGTAGAGCTAGTTGATTATGGATTCAAATGTCTACTATATCTCCTTTTGTTGAGCTCCTGCGATCTGTTTTCTGCAGATGATAAGGTTCGATGAATGAACGATAATGTAAAATAAGCATACAAGTAACGGTACTGTTGAGCGACCCGCCAAAGAACCCTGAAAGCTTGTTTTTTCAAGTTTAGCCGTCGATGCGATAGATATAGACAAAAGAGAGGGAAGCCTTTAAAAAAAAACACAAAGTAAGCATTTGTCCTGCGTTCACAAGCTGCCGAAGGCTACGTAGCTAACATTTTACGATCAGTATGTAGCTGAGAGTTGGAAGGATCCGACTCACTAACTCAGAACCACATCACAAACCTATGCAGCCACAAGAAGTTAGCCTATTCCTAACTTGAATAAAGAGAAAATAGCTTAATGACGCCACGAAGGCGTGTCCAAGCCAGACAAGGCCGCTAGTTAGAGAACACGGTAGAGTCTTTGGTGCTGGTCTTCGTGTGCCTGGTCGCCTTCGAAGTAGCTGGCTCGCATACCGGCGAAAGGTTTGGGAAATTGCCTTATTCTAAACCTTCTGTCGGTGTAATAAGAGCAAGCAAACGTGCCTTAGTGCCACCACCAGTTCCAACGTCCTTAGGTAGCACCGACTGACTACTATCAGAGGAGACTAGAAGACTTTCGAGTCAAGGTCTCTCATGACCCACTAGGACTGTCTCTCTGAATGAAACAGAACGATGTCTATCACCTGCGCAACTTCACCACGGTTGCCGTGGCTGTCGGTTGCTTTCGCTACTCCACCTTCTACGGCAACATGCACACTACATACGTAAGCATACCTCTACGAGCTGGTACATGTTTGTGGGTTCTATACTCCAGCAGCAGCAGCAGTTCCGGAAAAGGAATACGAAGAGAAAAACGATGAGGCGGCGCTTTCCATCGCGTTATGGGGTATTGCCACTCCTGTCATTTCCGCTAACCTAAGCTTCTGTAAGAAAGTCGCGGTATTCGGTGGCAGCGAACTCACCTGTAGTTCTTCTGCGAGTCGGTTCTACTTGCCTGCTAGCTAGCTCTTTCCGCTATCACCTTTTGAGTATCCCGTTCGTGTCTGTGTAGTAAAGCTTAAGAAAGACACACTATTTTTAGCCATGCGCTGGCTGAGCTGGACTGACTGTTTGTTCGACTCGTTCAGGAACATAGATATGGCTTAGGAATCGCTCCTGGCCAGCTAGACAAGCATAGCAATTACCAGGTCTCTCTCACCTGGCAGCTACGAGGTGTCTCAAAGCCAGCGCTAACTAAAGTTACCAGGGCTTCTCTTGGCTCTTTGTAGCTAAGCCTTAGTTTTTTTCAGAATCTCTCTCCCGTACCCTATATTTTCGTTCTATGGGCTGCTATTGAATCTTTCATCCCTAACAGAAATTGGGAAAGAGAAAAAAACAGCTAACTTCTGCTTTTCACTCCGTGAGAGCCGCGTCACGGCCGTACCGTTTTCCTGCGATCCCTTTCCTCTAGCTAAGTCTGCCATTCGCTGATGGGGGTCTATCTGGAGAAGAATTCTCCTCACCTGCTTACTAGCTGCGAAAGGCTGCTCTTGCGACTTCTCTAAAGCTGGAGGCCATAGTGTAACCGCTGCTAATGCAAGTAGCAGATTCGGGCACCCACCTGACAGGGGAATTTTAGAAATCCCTTCTTATCGCCAGCTCGCACTGTGTACACAAGCTGTACAGCCAGCTGCCCGATAGAGAGCAAGGCCTTAGATCTTCCTATAGCCCCCAACCCCATTCATTCATGTTTGCCCTTGCGAGTATTTTGGATATGCTACTTTTAGCCTCAGCGTCCAACCAAACCAGTCGGCTTGCAGTTATTCTGAGCGTTTCGTTCACTCGCCGCAGCCATAATAGTAAGCGCAGCAGCAGTCGCGACTTCTGTGCCATCACAGCAGTTTCAGGCCTCTTATAACTGTTCGGGAGGCAGATAGCAGTAACAACAGGTTTCGATGGCAATCGTCCCTTTTCAATCGGCCGGGTTTTTCTGTCAGTTAATTTTTGTTAGGCATACGATCATACGTACGCCGTCGCTGTCGCCGCTCACAGGAATTTTTTTTTGAAGAATGACTAAACGCACAGAGACGCGATTTAGTTAGGTCACCTTATTTTCATCATACTAGTCGGTCCTACTAGTCATGCACGATGGCGGTGGAAGTAGCGGGCAAGAAGAACTATAGGGTTTGGAGCTTTCTCGCCTTTGACTGGGTATCTAACTCGCAGCCCGCTTACGTGTGTAGGCTTGCCCCGGTCTGCCTGCACACGATATGTAAGATAAGATGGAATGAAACAGAATAGGACAGCCAAAGCCACAGCTATTACTTAGATCGGCAGTTAAATACTGCACCAAAAGGTCCACGCCACGATGATGGTATCGCATGCATTAAAAGCGCAGCGAATAGTAGCATCCCACAGCATCGCCACTTCTGCCTTTCGCTGTGTGTCGCATCGTATGCTGAGAAAGTCCAGCTGGCCGAGTCGGTTCAACAAAGGCTATTTAGCTACCGCACCTAATCAATATGGCTTGCTACTGTAATTAGGTGGAACCTTAAAGCACCGGTACGCGTCAGGCAGGATTCTACCAACGAGGTACTATAATACTAGACGCATCAGTTACCGCCGAAATCGATGCTAAAGATGGGCGCGTTACAAAAAATATGGAAAAATAGCCGGGGGACACAAAGCTCGTCAGTTAGATAAAAACACTTGGCTTCCGTCGGCGCAGCAATTAAAATAGGAAAGCAAATAGGAAAATGCTGACGTAAGCTCTGAAACTGTAAATACCTGCTATGTGTATGTTAGGGGGTAGACGTTACGAGATAGAAGCAGTCAAACGGAATAGTCAAAATAGCATGGAGGACAAAGCAAACGCCATTAAGGTACTGTGAGTTTGAGTGTAAATTCAAGAAATTCATTTATCTGTCAATCTATGCGTTAATCTATGCGTGTTTGTCCATCAGAGAATGCCACAGGCGAAACAGTACGCAATAGAACGATGTATATAGATTTTGTTATACCTTCACGTTGCCAACATATATTATTCGCGACCAATAACGCCGCGTCCGCGCTTGATTCGTACCCATGCTAACGACTCAGGTAGGCGGTGCCTATCTTTAGCAAAATGTTATCCTTATACCTCTCAAACAATGTTCCTTTCCACCTTACACATGCGACATGATATGGCGACGCTTTTGCGCTCTTACATAGAGATACAATGTAGTTACTTCGCTGTTCTATAACAGTGTTAATGAAGGCAGCAGCAACGACCTTGAAATTCTCGTTTTGTTCGTTGTTTGTGTTACTGGCGACAACAGATTTTCAGTATCTGCAGTGCATGACACCGATGTTTGTCGCATCGTCGGTCTTTCTATCCGTTAGCGCTTAGCCGATTCTAACAATCAATAGGCAGCAATGTTTTCCGTCCTCTATCGCCTCTTCTCTGTGATCCCATCGACAGCTGATGAAAGACATGTGTAGCCGTCGGTGCGTGCCGTTGCGCGGCGGACTGCGAACGAAGCAAATGCGGCCCCATCTTGGAAATTGCGAAGAAGTGTACACAAGAAAGGCTAAAAGATACCGAGGATTACAGAGTGCCCTCTTTCCGTCTCAGCACGTGACGCTGACGTCAGTCTGTTGTACATTCTACACTATGCCAGGCATAGACGTGTTCTTGGTAAATAGGCGTGGCTGTGTTAACTTAGACACCGCATTTATTATGAAAGAAATTTTCGCGTATGGCAGCCGTCGGAAAGCCAACAAGTCGAACAGGCCTTGGCTGGTCCGGATATCTTATGGTAGACGTCCTACTATTCGATAAGTATATAGACGGAGTAGTATCACAAAGATGAGCAGGAAGGGCAGCCTTGTAGAGAGAGCGGAAATAACTGCGCTGGTTTGCGCTGCATTGTCCTGCGATCGTGACGTAACGACATTATGCTCTTCTATACTTGATAGCGAGGACAAACATAGACGGGCCTTAGCGGTCAGTCCTTGTGTCATTAGAGTCAGCGCTGACCGCAGAAGCGACTACCCCAGCTGCCCCCAGTTGAACCTCAACAGAAACCATGGAAACTTCAGCAAAAGTCTAGCAGGATCCAAGGGAGCCACAGCGGAATCTTATTGGTCGTGGATGAAAAGGCACGATTAGAGTTAATAATATGGTAATATGCTAGTGGCCGCTTGACGGTAGATATAACGCCACATAAGGGCCCAGGAACAGCGGTATGTAACGCTGCGCGAAGTGAGCAGGGAAAACAATAATAATAATCTCTTTAAGCATCTCAGAACAACCGAAGCGGGGCGAAGAATACACTTCTGTTACCCGGGGATTCCATTATGTTCATCCCAGCTATGTATGCATAGGGTATGAGCAACAGCTTCATAGCACTTGTTGTACGAGGCAAATTGACCTAGGTGTGGGGGAATACTGTTTATTCTTAACGCTGTTCTTCGAAAACGATATCCACTGACACTAGCTAGACTTCAATGTCAATATCCCTCAGACATATGCACGAGTATTGTTTGTAAATAATAAGACTTGGAGGGCAAAGGAAATATATTGCTTTTTGTGGCGGTGATTATATTCAGGTTTTTGTGTAAATTCACCAAAAATTAGCCTTAATCTGTATTTACTCATTGCTTCAACAGCGATCTTCTTCAAATTCGCATTAGATATGAAATGTTATAGTCCGTGTTTTGTAGTGAAAGGAACCAATGCGATCGAGGCTATAGGCAACGAAAGTAATACCCGCCTTATCAGAGCGTCGTTCCTCAATGAAGCCTGTCACATTCTTAATTCACACCACCTATCCTTGTAATCTCTTTGTATTCGTACTGATTTAAAATCACCTCATGTTATCTCGTTTCACTGGCCCTAACAGACAGATTAGATATTGTTTTTGAGATCGCACTGGGTGTTTTGTATCAGAAAAAGGTCAGTTTTCCCAGGTACATCGAAAATGATTGCATTGACACAATGACCTGCTTGCCAAGTATCATTTCTTTCTTTTCTATGTTTTTCTGTTCACTTTGCTCCACATGGTAGTTCGTCGACTATTAATGATGGGCGTTTCTCCTGACTCGACGAACGAGGACGGATTGACAGCGTTGCATCAATGCTGCATCGACAACAACGAAGAGATGACGAAGCTGCTGGTCGAGTTTGGTGCCAACGTGAACGCCAAAGATTCTGAACAATGGACGCCACTACACGCGGCCGCTACCTGCGGACACCTGCACTTAGTCAAGTATCTTATACTCAAGTAAGTACCGCATAAAATAATGGCATGTTACGACCGAGGACTAAAAGGTTATACCAAGTACTTACTGGAACGCCACATTAACGTACTACGTTGTAAGTTCACAATGCTACACATTTCTTAGTCACTTTGACGTTTGCTTTCTTTTTTTTTTGCCGATAAATACATTTTTAACTTTCGGCTATGATAGATAGCTAAAAAAAATGGCTAAAAAGCAAGGCAGTCTCAAAGACGAGGAAAATCTGGGTGACTAAGTGCCTTTCCTTAGATGTCCGTATGATGTTCGTACTCGTGCCTATCAGTATCTGTTTGTACAGGGAATGGCAGCCGGTGACGAAAAACAGAACGGTCATCCATCTTTAGAAAGTGATAAATTTTTTGCGATTATTATCGGTCATTTCTCTGAGCATCAGCTTCATAGAGCAGGTCGTTTCTGAAGCATGGCACACTCTCGATGAGTCCATGAAGGGCAAAAAAGGCCGCTGAAGAGGCAGAAAAAATAGCGGCTGTTGAGAGTGTTTAAGTGCTGCTGAGGCTACGTACCGATTTTTGGCTGTTGTTTTGGCTGTCAACTATGATACGGTTAGATACGAATCTCCGCGCTCAAAATGATGTGTATAATGAGAGTCCGTTGGCTATAAGGCTTTCGTTACAGGCCGCTTCATTCGATATTGGTACGTTCTTACGTTTTACAAATCAAACAGCACGAACGTTAGGTAGGCAGAATGTCTTACCTATGCTAAATGGATTGAGACAAAAGCAGCAGAGTTAAGAGTACGTGTACAGAATTCGTATTCAATCCTGAAGGACCACAACAATATCTGCAAATTATTTGGCTATGATAACGATAACTTTAATTCAGTGTTTTGTCCAAGTGAACCTTTTCCCACTCAGCCTATCAATCCAGCCTACTCTCGCCGAGATCAAAGAGGCACACTGGCGAGGCACACTGGCATAATTTCAAATCACTCGTTCAATACAGGTACAGGTAAAATTATTTCGAATAAAAGTACATAGGCAGGTTTATCTATTGATATTGGACAGATCAATTGTAGCTCGGTGTCATCTTCTTCTATTGTTCGAGTCGATTCCGCCTTTTGATCGTAACTTCATTTCCTACAGCTCTTTGTATATAAACGCAGCTGCACCCAAGACATCATCACTGAATTGTTCCTCACCATACACTATTATTATTATTATTGCCAATACGGACACTACCGGTAACCTAATCGTTACCCTGATCATATAAATAGTAGATCTCTTACTGCTTCTATAATATCTGTTTTTTGAGACACGTACAAAAATCAGTATTTTCATTATCTTGCTGCTGTTGCTTGTATTGCAAGCTTAGGTTGCCTGCGGTTCATCCTTTTCAGTTAGCCATGGAGCTGCTGCTCTCTTGTCACAACAGACCCCCTAGAAGCAGTAGGATTCGAAGCAAAACTAAAAGGGAGGTGTATGCAGACGACGAAGAGCACCCCCTCTTATCACCACTAGCCGGCATAGAAAAAGACACTAAGTACACTATGATGATGGCTTACGTGGGGTTGTCCTCGAAAGCGGTGCTTCCAAGGGAGGCCTCGACGAAAGACTAGATAACAAAGTGAACGTTGAAAACGCTGATGGTCATGGCGGTAATAATGATGATGTTAATATGAGTCTTGGGAAGAAAATTCCCTTTCGTAGAATATTTCTTCCATTGTCGTTGTTGTTATTGATGCTACCCGCGTTGCAGCTGGTCGCTGCGGCTGTAACAAATGCGTTGATTTTTATTAGGCAAGAGGTTGGCCTCGTGCCTGCTTAACTTGCTGGCAAGTTGCCGGCTGTGTCCTGCTGCCGTCGCAAAGGTCTTGTCCCGACAGCAACTTAACTTTGCTTTTGGCCGCCAGCAAATCGCCTGTTTAGACCTTTCGGACTTCCACGACATGCGTTACGCTACGCCATCTGCACAGTTGTCTCAAATAGAGCTTTCAGCCACTTTTCGACGAACTGAGTCCTCTACGTTTCATCCATACTCCCCCTTTCTGTTCCTGTCACCCCCTTACCGGTCCAATGCGGGGAAGTTTTATGTTCGTACGCACCGGGGCTACTATTCACAGACACAAAGCGAACGCTTTCAACTTTTCGAAGCTTTGCTGCAATGCTAACGCTGTTCTAATTGTCGTATCTACGGCTATAGCTGCTAGCAGCGCGATGACAATAATTACAACAGTAACGCTAAGATCGCTGTAAATGAAGGTGGTGCCAGGCACAAATATTAAACGTCGGTGCGCAGAAATGATTCAGATGCTTGAAGGTAACATAATAGCAGGCACAAAGCCACATATTGAAATCGAGGCGGACCATTGACACCTTCGGCTATCCTCGAATACTGAGTTGAAGACAAACCTTTTGAGAGTTCTAGCAACGAGCGGTTGGCTAGCGGGCGATCAGCTAACTGTGCTGTGTTTACGTTCGGGCAGACAAAGAAAAGTATCTAGGCCAAGGTCAGAAAGATAAGATGGATTACATTCAAGAACATGGTAGCATTAACCTTAGTAGCAGCAATAGTGGTCTGAGTAGTATGAGTGAAGCCCTTGTCTGACGTTAAGCTATTCTTTTACTCGAACCCATCTAGCATGGCCTAACCTTTAGTTGCTTTAAAAATAATGGCAAATGATTTTACCGAAAAAGGCTGAAAATATTCCAAGGGAGGGGAAACTCTAGAACTCGAAGTAACGTTACGTCGCCTTGTTTTGATAAGCCCCGGGAGGTCGCTTTGATCCGTGCCGCCGCTCGGGCTAATTAAAGGTCTCGTTTTGGGTGATGAAGACTTTCGCTGCTTACACGCCGACAACCTGCTACATCCTTCACCTACAGCATTTGTTCCCGTCCTCCGCTTTTTTCGGTCCTCCGCTACGTTTCGACCTAGTCCTTGCTTCCTACCCCAGGCTCCACGATCTTCATACCGACTCGCGGTCTCTGGTTCCAACGGCGTCGTGAATTTCGATGACTCTTGGCCATTTCCAAGTCCATTTCCCTAGTCGTAACATTTCCAACTTCTGGATCTGGTCTCTTTCTGAAAAAGAAGAGAGACTGTCGCCATGTTGGCCTGAGAGGCCCTTTTTTGAACAAGAAAAGTAGATTGAATTTGAAAGCAGGAAAGGAGTTTATAGGCGAGAAACATATAGACAGAAGAAAGAGGCCATGAAGCGAGAAAAGAGTTGAGTTTCGCTTTATATCGAGACATTCGTTAAGTGCTTCTTTAATCTGATACAATCTGGATGAGATAGAATATGATTTTCTGTTTATATGTGTACACATATATAAATCTGCTTGTAGCTTGGATATAGAGTGATGAATTGTACAGAGAGAAAATAAAAATCGATCCTCCTGTTATTAGGTCTTCAAAGTCGTTACGTTTTGTTCAATCAAGCTGAATATAATGTTTGTGTACTATACATAGAGGATTGATGTTTTTATAAAAAACAAACGATTCAATAAAGCCAGGTAAATATATCCAGCGTTCATTCAGGTATATTCGCAATAGGTTAAAACAGTGGTGCAGTTGATAAGCGCCGAAAGACACAGGCTGATTTTAGGCGTTCGTTACGACCGGAGAGTTATGTGCATAAATGGAATCAGCGCCATCTGGTCTTCATGTCTTTGAGGTAGTCTCAGCTAGCTGAAGTCGTGTAGAATGGAAGGAATCCTTGTCCTTTTGTTTGATCTGGTCATTTTAACTTATTCGCAGATCCAGAAGATAGTGTGGAGTATGGATGCACAAATCAACATTATAATGTTAAAACACATTGGGCTGCGTGCATGAGCGTTAAGTGGGTAAAAACCTTGTTTATTGTGTATTCACTCGGATCAAACGTTAAGGCCTTTGATTAAATAAAACTATTCTGGAAATGGCCTCCTGTGGGGAGGAGCAACACTTGAATTCACTGAAACATACACAGCTGCCATTGCAGTTTCAAACCAGACCGCCGTATCCGGTAGTAGTGTTTGTTGAACGATCTATGTATCGAATTATATTTGAATGGTGGTTCCGTGACACCGTGCTAGCTATGCATGCATACAGACTACGAGTAACTTCATTTCGGCCGAATAGAGAAGAAACTTCACGCTGCTTCTGTACATTTGCTAGATGCGATTTTCCATGAGAAGGCTTACCATAATCAAGTGTTTCATACTGACGCTGTTAATCCTTTTCCCGACATGCGTGGCTGATTTCTGTCTGGTACCGTACCAGCTGCTATAGGACGAAACAGTAAATGTTCCCATGCAATATATAACATGCGGCGCATCGTTAACTATATGGCTAACTACAGCATATAGAGAATTTAATCACTTCGTAAGACCACACGATCACTGCAGCACGTACGCAATAGGCGCTGAACTACCTTTAGGGTTATCTAATTAATGGAGATGTGCCTCTTTATCGAGGAACACAGAAAAAAATAGGTCCTAATTATGTAAATTATGCGGCGTGAACACGAATGCATTTGCAGACGTGAGCTAGGATTTCTTAAGCAATACATTTCGCGTATTAGATTAAATGTTTTTCGCAGCTTACGTCTGGATATTTAAGCCCTTTAAATGTTTGGGTTCGAAAACGAAGTGTGTCTATGGTTGGGTCCAAAATCACCACGATTTTTTTTTCTAAGTTTAGTAGGTCAAACGCATTACTGACTGCACTATGACGGGGACGTATATATTTGCTTAGACTTCCTTAACTTCATCAAACTGATCGAGCGGAAGCGATGGGTAAATTTTCAAATTTCTTTTATTTGTAAGTTTTGTCCACGGCTGTTGCCAAGGTTGGCAAATATTTCCTAGTAATCGAAATTACCACTACTAGAAAAATGTAGAAACGATTCCGGTATAATATGCACTACTGCTTCGTGCATATATATATATATATATATATTCCATGGCCACCCGTCATATTCAAAACCGTCTTCAAGCAAGAATTTCTAAACTATGACTAAAGAAAATAACATTCGGCCTGCATCGGTTCTCACTAATTCAATGACGAGCAAATACAATTCATATGCTACGACCACTGGAGCTAATACTGTGTATTAATTGTTTTTTTCATTCCCTGTGGTCTCGTATCCCGTCTTCCTGTCGTCCCGCTATTGCGACGAACCCCAACTGACTTTGCCATCCGCCGGGCTCACCTGTGCGGGTGAATCGTAAATCGAATATTGACAACTTTCATTAATGCTACCAACAAAACGACACCATATCGTCCATCTTCATCCGCCCACACCTCTGTTGGTGGCGTTTCCTTTAGAGGGGCAGATCTGCTATCAGTGAACGCGGATGGCAATATGCCTTACGACATCTGCGAAGACGAGCCGACGCTGGACCACATCGAAACGGAGATGGCAAAACGAGGGATAACCCAGCATACGATTGACACGACGCGAGCTGCAGCTGAAATGCACATGTTGCGCGAACTTCGTGAACATCGACTCAATGGAGTAGATCTCGATTGGCGGGACGAGCAACTTGCTACACCAGTATGGCTACATTGATAAATCAATGTATAAGCATCAGTTATTATGATCTAGCGTTATGTGTGATGCTCAAATTCCTGTTTGTCTCTATTATTTGGAAAATCCTATTGGGTCCTGTTTAGGTATAGGCGCATTTCCCCTTTGAAAAGGGTTCAAGCAATACTAGTTAAGTATAGCATCTTGGCGAAGCCTATCTCATGTCGACCGAGTACAAAGACATTTACAGTAATCAAACGTGTTCACGGAACCTTTTAAACCTAACTGTGTTTTATCATAGTAATGGGTATTGTCAAAAGTACTAGCTGTGAAATACGTTACGCCTGGAATGAGAGAGAGGATGCTGTGTGATGTTTCAGAGGTAAAATTCTCTTTAGGTCTATTAATATGCGTCCGGCAGTAGTCATCGGTAAAATATTTACTCTTCACAGACTGAATTAAAGCCATTGTCAACCTAAAATAAATGACGAGTATGCGATATAAATAATCCTATTGAAGTTACTTGCAACCATTCCCTTATTTTCAATATAGCTATTCCAACACGTGCCCGTTTTTACGTAGGACCAAATTTCATTTTTCTCCTTTAATCTTTATTTTTGAATAGCTTCATATTGCTTCAGCTAACGGATATATATCAGTGGTGGAATTTCTTCTGGAGAACGGAGTCGCAACGGATGCAGCAGATTGCGATCTATGGCAGCCAATTCATGCTGCCGCCTGCTGGGGACACGTAAGTTTTTAAAATATGAAAAAATCGCTCGGCTTATACAAAAGATTGCTTCTTCTCCAAAATATCGTAAACAAATCAGTATCCGCGGCACAAAATACAGGTAAACCGAACATTACACGCAGATAAATTCATAACAAATAACATTCATTTCTAATCTTGACTTTAATCAATCTTATTGTAACAACGAGACAAATATTCATTTTGTCCTTTTTTCCTCCGTTGCCGTCAGTTTAGTCCGCTACCGATGGTGATCACCTGTGTGTTTCGTTACAAACATTTAATTTTCTTGTTTCCTAGGATTTGTACTTCTTAGGACTCAACTACAGCTCAATATCATAATGGTTTAAATTTTAGCACCAGGTGATGGACACAGAATGCGGCTTGCAATCCGACTGTCGCATTCATTCAGAGGCCACTCGCTTGGCTTCACGTCACCAGTTGACTCCTTCTGTGTTTAATTGAGGAGGCATGTTTTGTCCTATTTGTTGCGCGAACCAGAAAAAGCAGAAAACACCTTTTTCCTCCCTGTAAGGGCATTGGATCGAACTACGGGACAACAGTCAGTTAGATGGAGATATATATAGATGGAGATAGATGGATACCCTTTTTTCGTCTTCAGTATTGGGGCTTCCTCTAAAAAGGCCAGCTTGGGCCGGTGGAAAGCGCTGGGAGACAGTTCTTTTCTTCGTACCTCTTTTCCTGCAGTTGCGCATGCATCTTCTCTGCATGGAGTCGGATCTATTCGGCTCGGTCCCGCTGATACGGAACAACCAGCAAAGGCGTTGTTCACGCCAAGTGACTCTCCATACTTAAAATCGAACAGGAAAGCATACAGGAGACGGCATCGATATGTTTGCCGGGCGTACCCATTTTCTCTGCAAATGCCCAGCGCGCCAAACGAGTACGTTCACCTAGAGCAAACCCGCCTGAGAGGATTTCGCGGGAAAACTGTCGAAAAATGTCTCTCGGAAAAAGGGTTCAAGACTGATTAAACATGGCACTTGTCCATGTGAGGGTGGGGTGCCCCCTGTGTGAACCACGTCGGGGGAGGGCACACGCTATAGGTAGAGTGGAAGGTAGAGCGGAAGGACACATCCTATGTCGCGATATTGAAAAGAGACTAGGACTACCTGAGAGGGACATAGCTTACATCAATGGTAATGAACGTCGACAAACGTCCTATACTATAAATACGCTGGTATGTTTATAGCTTTAGAGACTTTTCGAAACAAAGAGAAGTACCTTCTTGAAAAGTGCGAAGCAACAAAGAAAGGGGAACTAGGCGATAATGGCTTGAGCTTTGTTTATTGGAGATACAAAAAGAGACGATGAAAGGTTTAGGGATGGAGAAATAGAACAAAAGACGATGCATTTGACGTTACACATAAACATGTACATAATTTCCAAATGTTCTATTATTGTATTACCTATTTAGACTGGCTGACACATTAACAAGAACTATAATATGATTATTTTCATACGACTCTCACATTCAGTGAAGTTAACGGTGAACTTTTCTATTCTGTCACCTATATTCTAATACCGTACATGTCGCTTAATAAGACTCCTATTTAGAACTGCTGTAATCGTGACGATAGATTAAGTCTTTTTTTCTTTTCTTTTCCGTTCTATCTTTTTTCTCACATTCACTTATAGCCCGACGTAGTTGAACTCTTGGTGCAATCAGGAGCAGACCTTAATGCCAAAACGAAAAACGGTGAAACCCCATTCGGTAAGCAAATCATTTGTCATACGACCGCCGCTAATGCCCCATCAGTTCGTTGTTGTTTTGCTGTCTGTTACGATAATTATTATATCAGCTATACATCACTGGGCTGAGGAAACTAATCTGGAACTTGAAATATTTTGTGCGTGTTCCGTCAACCTAAGAGCTATCGCTGTATATGAAGATGGCTCTTCCTAGCGTTTGATTCTGTCCGTTAGTAAACACCAAAGTCGCTGAATATAAATGTCTCTAAATAGCTCATGAGTACGGTCAGCTTCAACATGATGTACAGAATAGTTACGAAGTTGTATGTTAACTTTAACTAAATATTATACTGTTTTCACTTTCTACTGCTGTTGCTTTAGCCGTTCTTGCTTAGACTAGCTCCCTAGCACTTTTCTAGGGTTTGCATACATAAATGCTTCTAGTCATATAATAAATCACTGTATTCTCGGCTTATTCTATCATAACTGTCATTTTATCACATTTAGTAAGTGGTCAAAGACCTAAATTGCTGTATACTACATTTTGAAGACATCTGCGAGGATCCTGAGCTCAAGGAACGTATAAAAGAGCTTCGAAATGAAATGGAAATTAAAAGGTTATCACAGCTTTCGCAAAGGTTGCGGCGAAGTCACAGTCAAAATACACGTAGTCAGAGCGTTCGGCGAACGTCAGTCCGCGAAAAGAATAAGATCTCACGACGAGAAGCAATTGAAGAAGCACGAATTCGACAGGAGAACCAAAGTCGAAACGCAATAAGTTCCGACGGCACGAACGGACGACCAAACGATGAGGTGTGCAATTACAGTAATTCATTCATTAGCTAGTCAGCAAAAATCCGGGATGACGATCCAGTTCTTAAGTATTCAAAGTGTTAACTTACATATTCTAATCGTCGCGTGTAAGTCAACGTACTTACGGTAACCGAAAATCACTAGACACCTACGCGTCTCTGCCTAACGCCCTCAACAACGCACAAGGCGCTGCCTGATTGAACGCAAACAGATCTCGGTTTGGAGATAATTGCTGACAAGTTGTTTCTCCATCGTAAACTGCTATTTGGAAGTCTAGATGCATTCCCTAGAAGAAGATGTTCCTTATACGAATCGTAGGAGTAGTTCTCGGAAACAATAATGGAAAGGGTAGTTTTCCCATGGCCACATCAGCTAGAGAATCTGATTGTTCCTTGTGATTGCTGAAACAGGCGCAGAATATCAGTAGCAGTAAATAACTTTAAGACCATGTTGTCACCAAGATGGAAAGGTCCCCACGATAGCGCAATGGTATTGGTTTTGCGTACGAAGCACATGTTAGAGCACACTGTGTGTGCATATACAGAATGCTTGTACCGGGAGGTCAGTTGACTGATGCAATGGCAACGCTGTACGTAAGGCTAAAGTAATTATTTTTTCACACTTGGAATGATTTCGAATAAAGATTATTTATACTCTGGTTGATTAACGTTACCAGAGGCAAAAGAAATACCTTTTCAATACCCGATGTTGTTCGGCATTCATATACAGCACCCGGTGGCATAAAGGCAAATACCTAGGCATTCGTTCCTTATACAGGGCTTACACCTTATTCAGGCAGCGGATAACAACGGTTAATGAGTCATCTGTCTGAAATGGCCATTTCGCAGGAAAGGAGACGAGAAATAAAACCGTTTCCTTCCTGTGTCCAGTGTAACGCTACTATGGTTGATGCGCGTTATGGTAGAACTATGAGCTTTCAACTGATTCTTATATATAGATATAAAAATATGAAGAAGGGATATTTTTTCACAACAAAGATGAAGAGCACTGTAGGGTTCGCAAAAACCTTCTTCAGCTCACAACTTCGTCACACTTTTTACTTAGGTATGCAATTTGCTCTTATAATAATTAGTGACAAAGGATGCCCATCTTAAAATTTCTCTTTTTTTTTTTCAAATACACAAAAGAAAATAAAACCGTATAGAATCCGATTAAGTAAAGCTATGAGAAAAGCTAGATCATCTACTTTAACCAATATATTCCGAAAATCAACTGAATAATATCACCATCCATTTAAGCATGTGCAATAATTCTAACACGATATCGTTTTTGACCTTACGACCCATCGTTATGTTCCAACCTGGAGGACTCTCCCGGAAATTCCCCCAACAACAACAAGACCGGTTCTTTATCAAACGGAGATGCGCTACGGCCTGCCGGAAGTGATCAAATCGATTCGATTACCGTTGCCAACAATAACCAAATTAAGCAGCAGCAGCAGCAGCAGCAGCAGGCGGGTCAATCATTACAATCCCAACTGGCAATGGGTCCTCCACGCTACGAAGAGGTCGTCCAACAAGGCAAGAATGCCCGAACAGCACAGAACAATCATACCTACGAGACGCTTACCACAACCGCTACCAACGCACCAAAAAGTCCCGAAGGTTTGTGTTACAAACATATGTTACGACCCATAAAACACTTCTAGAAAAATAACAAAAAAACTAACATCCCTAAGCTGGCCAACTCTATTCTTCTGTTTTTTAACTATCATATTATCAGATGTGCAACTTGTACTTTTTAACGCTGTTGTTAATTTAGAGTTATGCTCTCTAGATAAACTTTTAGTGAGCCTTAAACAATCTTTTGTTATGTGAGCAAGCTAGTTGATGAATTATAGAACAAAGCGCAAGCGGTTCTGCTCGGTTACATAGGGTGAAGTGTCTTACTAACGCGCGCTTGGCTTACGTTCATTACCCGACTGCTTTCACTTTAAGCCTGAGATGTTTACTTAATTTTGGCCCTTGTTATAACTATAAGTACATTTCGTAGGGTGTGTATGGACGCATATGCAAAATGACGAACAAAGCCTCTACGGCGCCTTCATACCCTGTGAGCTCCCTAACATAACCCACATTGGTTAACCAATTATCTTCTCCATAATGTAGGTAGTCTATTGGGTAATCTGTGTTGGATAGGCCCAGTACAAATTATCATATATTTGTATTATCTAAATAAATACGCTCATACTTTATCTTCGATTGTTGTCCCAGCATAGCACTTTTCGCCATCTTCCCCTTCTTTTTACACTGTACATTCGTACGTACGAGCTATTTTTCGTTCATATGCATGTACCGCATCATCTAACGCTTTGTCCTTGTCCAACATGTGCTGGTTGTACTCCTACCTGCCCGTATTCCGCGATGCCCATATTCTGTGCTTGTTTGTCTGCCCGTTTGTCGCCTTCGTGTCATTTTGTATTTTGCCGATACAAATGTTACTCGTGACGCTTGGTATCATATTTATCCCATCGTTGCTATCCATGGCCAACCCTTGATTCATGCTTGATTTGCGCTCGGCCTGATTTCGTCCTGGTTCTGCATTCCCTACTCATCTGTCTTCTGCGCGTTTGCACATCGACAACTTCGACCCTCGCCTTCGTTGCACGCTGCAATGTTCCGGGATACTCTGCGGTACACAGCTGTTAAGGTGGAGATCCACGTGACGGTTAACACTTCCGGTGGAGGCCCCGCGAGCGCCAAGGCCACATCCAGTCCCAGTCCCCCGTTGACGCCGAGCTCAGCAGGTGCTCACTCGCCGGTGACGACACCGCCAGGCTCGCAAATGGCGTCACTGTCGCTACCCCCATTAGCGTCCCACCAAACCTCCTCTTTAAGTCCCCAGCCGGCCACCGGCTGCACACTGCAGAAGACGCTGAGCGATCTGAAGAAGCATCGCACAGATTTACGGGCCAGCTTCAACCGTAGCAGTTACAGCACGGCGCTCGAAAACGGGGCATACCCATCCGTATCCCCCACTACAACAGGTCAGTTGTACGTTGTTAACGCCCGCCCCGACAACGCAGTCGCAATGAGATCGCCAACTACGTTCAAGAGCTAATGTTTGTTTTACGTTTAATGTTTATTATGCCAATGCCATCCAAGCCTTTCTAATGTAATCACCTAATATATGTACGCTATACATATACCGCCTACGCCGCTAAGCCACTAAGACCATTTCGAAAATAACCCAAAAAACTCTTTAATGAAACCACCTATAAACCTTCTAGCTACTCCAAGCCTACTGTTCCGCCCAGAAGCCTATAAAAGCGCAGCTTGGCGTTTAACTATGTCCTATTGTCAGTCTACATTTTGGCGTTCCTTTCTTCCATATCCCAGCTCGCTATTTGAATGTTACTCATTATGACCCGCATCTATATCCAGACATCTTAGGACCAGTAGCCTCATCTTTGGGGCAGGCCCATGTGTGCTCGTTTTTGACGGCCTTGCTCTCACATTATTTGATGAGGTTGCCTAAGAGATAGAAGACCCTTTGGATAGTTAAAAAAAGCAGATAGTTAATAGAAAGCGCTTGAGCTTCTACCAATGTGCATTAAAAGTTGAGACCAAACTTCGGACTACTAAGTCGTTCAACAACCACAAAACAGAACGCTTAATAACGACACTGATACCAGATGAGTTTGTGACGAATTCTGCGACCGTTTTTGCCTGCTGATCCCAAGTGTACGATCCGTAAAGCGCCGGTTGTACTTGTAGCATCCGCCAATTTCCAGTGAACTATTTACCATTGTTATCACGTCATCCTGCCTTGCTAACCATCTGTTACATTTCATAGTGGCAGAATAGGAACCTGATTCCCATAAATCCTTTTCTAGATTACAAAATTTCGTAGCTAACAGAATTTTTTGTATGACAGAAGTAGGTCACTATGCAGCGCCTATCCTTATCGAGTTCAATATTCGATTCCATATTAGCTATCACAGTAGACCACTACTCATTTATTGTTTTTGTTTCTAATACAGGTCCCACCCCAGCAGGAATCCTTCATGATTCTGACATGAAGCGATTCCGAGGAGCGGAAGTTGTTGGCGGCGAGACAGGGGCGCGATTTTGTTGTTCATTAATGTAACTTGGAAGACGGCAACATTTGCTGTAGACGCGACGTATCATCGACAGCAGCAAATTGTTTGCGACAACAATGGCAAAACTCCAACGTAAAATCGACCACATACCTATCTATCCAACTTTGTGTGTACATAAAGCGTGCGTTATAAACGGTAAAAGTGCGGCAAAAAATGAAAAACTAATAGCAAGGACGCACATACGGGATAACAAAACAGACGCGTCGAGAGACAAATTTTCTCTTCCGGAGTAAATAGGACGAATAAAAATCAAGCGGCCACCGAATACAAACAACGCGCGCTTTTCACTGCTGTATGTATTATATACTACTTATATATAAGAGATCTAGGGATAGAGGGTCGGATTGATACAAAAGGCTGAAAACCTCGAAGATTTCATTCATTGAATCGCGCAGCATATGATGAAGCATCAAGAATGTTTCTTGTAACTTGTCAAATGAACACCGTCGCACATACGCGCCAGCCGCTAATAGTAAATAAGCCGAAGGAACATAAAAGATATGAGGGGACTTTGCTATAATACAATAGCTAGACACTTTTTGAACACCGTTATTCTTTGAGAGAAAACGAGACAAATCGTTTAAGGATGAAAAAACTAATAATGACACACTACCGTCAAAGGCAAATAATTGGAGCCAGACTACGGGTAATTAACAAGATTGATATTATAATTAACTACATGAAGATAATTAACACGATGAAGGACATGAAACCCATTCATACGCAAGAAGCTGCAAAACAACCCTTCTGCAAAAATCCGAGGAATAGCGGCAACCACCTGTCACAATATCTTGTCTCCTCTATGTTGACTAATGTTTTAATGACTGCGTCAGGAAACTGCTTTCAGTATGATAATTACGCAAATGATAAAAAGTAGTTAAATTGGAGATAAAAAGTTGACCCATAAAGCAATTACAAAGGCGGAAGGAGCTTGGTGATACGTCAAGTTCGCAATATATATATATATATATATATATACATATAGAAGATGGGTACGAAAACCAGCAAACCTTAGAATTTGAAAAGTATTTCAAATAACGACAGTACATAGCGATCCTTCGGTTGTTTAGTTGCCGCTGCAAGCATAGCTGCGATCTGTGATCGGGATCGAATGTGAAACTACACGGGGGGAGGGCCAACAGTATGCGAGTAGGCACTTATATGGAGTCATTTTTGTACAATCGTGCAAGCTATTTTTGTCCTTATGCCATTGTCGAAATAAAACCATCCAAAAAAAAAAAAAGGCGGAGTAAGTCGAAAATGCGCGAACGGATTAGGACCACTCGTACGTTAGTTTGCTCTTCCTTAGCTCTCAAGGCCACTACTATTTAGAACTCACCTTAAGGTTTTGTCGATTACTCGAACTGGCACAACAATAACAACAACAGGCGTAGTAATTCGTCATCCATTAGTGACAGGCCTTCTCCTTTGTCAGAAAAAAACATTCAAAGAAATGTTTGATTCGTCATTGAGAAATTTCCAAAGCCTTAATCGAATGTCTGCTAACCTGCTAGAGTGTTATTTTAACGGGAGAGGAGCAGTGCTTAATATGTGGCTACAACCGTTTGACGCACAAGACGCTGGCACAATGCAAATTATAAAAAAAAAAAATAAAATAAAATAAATAAAGAAAGCCATTTGCCTGTGATTCGAGATTTATTCAATATGGTACTGTATTTAACATGGCTGACAGCGAAAAAGTCACTACGAATCGTAAGAGGAACACATGCGCTTTAAGTCGAAAATGGTATCGTGATATAGAGAACGTCCTAAGCATTTGCCTGACACTGAATAACGTTTTTATATCCGCAATAGCCACAATCGACTGGCGATATTACCTTATTCCCGTTTGTGTCATCGAATTCGCTTGATGCTTGTATATACGTATCAGTGTCCGGAGTCCCGTCGCATCATAGGATATTCCCCACATAACAATGAGTTACTAATTAGCAAGAATTTTCCTGTTTGCCTTCCTTCCTTCCAACTCAGACTATCCAAGGGGCCAAAGAACGCCGATCTATATTACGCGTACTTACATACACAAATTTTCAACCTAACTGGCACAAATGTACTAACAATTATTACCAGGATACACAAGACGCAAGGATAACACCGGTACAGCTCTTCACGCGCTGTCTATCACGGGCGTCACATCTGTGGCAACCATTTAACAGACTCACACAACAATTACGATAGCGTGTCTGCAATTTTAATCCCCTGTTCTTGTTAAACTTTTCGAGGCCATTATCATCCTAATCTATTCGTATTTTTCCTATGACTACAACGGATGTGGTATGAAAGGGTGCATAGGGACGAATGTCGCAGGTGAGGGACAAGGATTAATTCCGATTCCTTTTCCGACGAGCGATCAGGGCGCTTATGTTGATCTTCCGTCAAAGACGTGGGCGCGTAACTAGCGAAAAAAATGAACGGCGCTGAATTTTCGCTTACGCGAACGTGTTTTTAGGAAGATTTCATCAGCGACGAAGCAGGCAACGTATAAAGCGAAATTAAACGTACGTTGAATAGGCGAAACACAACTCGGACTGTTTCCCCAGTTCACAACAGAACGAGCAAGATCGAACTGAAAACGACTAACTACGCAGAGACTGATGTATCAGAATGGGCAATCAATAAGTTACGAGATGATTAGAAGTTAGCGATTCAAGTAAAAGATATCACAGTTGGCAAAAGAAGTGAGAGATAGCATTAAATAATATGCCCTTTCGATAGAGAATCTGACGAGCTCCTTCGAATTTTACTAAATATCTCCACCCTTATTATTGTTCATGTTATTCAGCTGGATTTACCGCTGTGGCAAACGTGTGTGAGTTGAAATGCTTCGTATAACTTATTGATTTGTATCGAAGTTGACATCAATTTCAGGACGCGTTTCTATCTAAGCAATGTAAGAACTAGGAAAGGGCAACAAACACTCAATAAAAGTAATCCCCATATTTTTATCTGTTTGTCGTAACAGCCTCAACTGGTATATATATAACAGGCGCAATCATTAAATATCCCCTCCTCTACTACTCTCACTTATATCTTTAAGGTTGCACTCTTACTTACTTTTCGTACATATATATATTTTTTTTTTCAATTCATGTTTTTATTTATTTGCAAAAACTACGATCACTATTTTTTACTTAAGCTAAGCACTTGGCGACAAAGAATTTACTTTCGTTCCCATTCAAAGAGACCGCTCTTGCCTGAAGAGTATGATATTAAATATATAAGAACACATATAGGAGCGACAACGAATCTGTAAAAAAAAAAAAAGTGTAACTTTTTGAGCAAACATACATATAACAACAAGAAAATGCAACTATTACCCCTAAACGTATGCATAAAACGAAATACAGCTTCGAATGTTTTTTTATAACTTGCGAAAAGCTGAGCAAAAAGAAAGATACCCTGCGTAGTATAACACGTCACCCTAATGACATGTGTGACTAGCATTACTTTAGAGAGAGAGAATTAAGCCAAATACTGGTTAAGATAGTAACCAAAATAGAGACGATCCCATCTGCTAATTGGCTTGCAGAATGACAGAAACGCAAGGGTGCAGACGGGCGAATGTATGTGTAGATGGGTCCAGAACCAACGCACTAGCGCGACTGGCGCTATGCCATACGTAACGCATAACATTTACGTTTCCGTTACTTTCCCAGTTGACCGAAATCACACACTTTTACGAAACGCGGCAGCTTGTCGGTGATATAAAACAAGCGGAAGTTTTAACAAACAACACATCCCATGTTACATATGCTAAGATAATTTTTAAAAAGGCATTTTTGGGACAGTCAATCAAAAGTAGAGGAAAAAGTAACAGAAAAAAAAACATAAAGTATTTCAAGGCATTCTCGACAAATTGGATTTTTAAAAGGGGTACGCTTGAATCAATCGGCTTTTGACGTTGCGGCTTTAGTAAGGTCCTATTTCAAAGAACTTTTCCACATACACCAAGAAGAACGATACATCATGCAGTTAGAAAGCTATAATATGATATATGTCGAAAGCAACATAACTCCACAATATGATTATATAGGATAAAGAAACTGGCCAAGAACAGGACTGAAAGAGACTACAATCGTCTTGAGCACCGAAAACCGACAGACAGGGTTGGGTAACTATACTGATGATAGATATAGATAAGGACGTAGGAAATTGTTTACAGGGAAGGATTAGATCGGGTCGATCTTAGGACCTGGTCACAAATAGCCTTTAGCCGGTGTTTATCATCTTCGTTTTGAAGACGAGGAAGAAATCTAAAAAAGCATATAGGAAGCTTATTATAGATATTGCGCCGAAAATAGTGATATGATCGATTAGACAGTAAAGAAAGTAGAATGATGCCAACCACTACAACTGTAACATACTATTTTGTGATGGTTAATTATCTATGGAATATTATAAATGTGCGGTGAACCCGATTGTGAAATGACCGTAGGATAATGATACAGATATTGGTGATGAAGATAATGATAAAAATGACAATGCTAGGGGTTATAAAGAAAGATCTAAATTATATAAATAAATACGAACATAACTGAAGAGTCGAGATAAATGTGTTATCAGAGGTGTCATAATTTAGTATCAATCAGTTTTTTAACAGTAGTAGCCATAGTCATAACACCGATTTCTGGACAGAATGTTTGATGGGGTTATGGGGTTATTGATGTGCAGGGCATAGGATCAAAGAGTTGCTTGCATATCTTTACAGTATACAGCTGAATCCATTTACAGCAAAATCATACAACAAATGAATGATGATGCACTTCATTATTATCTTATCCAAGTTAGTTTTAAAGCTATTGTACTACATTATGTAGTTAGACAGACGACAGCCAAGCATATAGGCTTTGTCCTACACTCATTAGTATCCGAGCGTGGAGAAATGCATAATAGATTATAGAATCAGTAATTTAGTTTGTGGCTTATGGGTGTAGGACTGTAAAAAGTAGCGCGAGCATGTAAAGGTGAAACTATAGCGAAAAGGAAAAGCTGTATCATGCTGAGTATAAAGATACGTTCACTGCGCCACTGGCCTTCGGTAGAAGAGAGATCAGAATATAGTGAAACCAGGGAAAGCTAGCAAACAGTGTCCGATAGCTAGAGGCCACATGCACGATGGTAAAGCTGAAGGAAGGTTGTGAGGCTACGAGACTGAATGCACGCATGTTACGGTGCCTATAACAGTGAAGTCTTAAGAGACTGGAGAGCCGGAAGCTGAGAGGCACTTCACGCCGAGGGTTGGCCAAGAAAACAAGTAGAGACCGCGTGGGGCGTAAACGATTGTATTGTATCGCTAGCGTTATTCTGATGACGTTTCTTAAAAAAAAAACTATCAATTTCCGATTTCATCAGGAGCAGGTTGTAGCAATCAAACGATGCAGCCCTATCGGTCTACTCAAAAAAAAAACTATATCTGAAAACTAAGCCATTTAGGAAGAAAACAGTTTGCAAATAGTGTTGTAGTATATTGCAAGTAGACGTAAACTCCTAGCATGTCTCCTTTCTTTTAAGAATCACGCTTGTATACGCCTGTAGAATGGAACAGATTAACGGGCTGGTTATATTACGTAAATGATTTTTCGCGTCAGGAAATCGTAGAGAAACACAAATCATCATTGCATTTAAGGTGCCTCTACTGATCTAGTTAGCTTTGCACCTAGTAGAACCGTTCTCGCAACCTTGATCAAAACTCTTTCCTTTGTCGGAATCTAAAATTTATTTGATAAATTTCTTTCTATCAAACAAAGGGTGTTCTAACACTTTTTTAAAATTAATTTTTTTCCAGCAAATTCTAGGTTTTTGTAATATTCCTGATCACTGCTACATTCGCCGTAGACTTTAGTAATTGTCCGAGATGCATTTAACGGTTGACTTTAAAACAATAGCAACACATATCAAAATGTTTAGCAATCTTATTTGGCGTATATTACATTCTTTAGCATATTGTATATATATTTTAGTATATATTGAACTATAACAATTTCCGCTATTTATTTACTCTACGTTTTCAATGCGTTTCAAAACAATGAAAAACAACGAGCAGTCCTGAAGTTTTTTAGGTGTGCAGAAACACAAAAAAGTTCCGAGATTACATTAAAACCATCGTTGTATGGTTGTATGGCATATAAATAACAGCCAAAAAGAAACAGTTTTCCGTGCTTTCAATGACTGAGGTTATTTTTTATATACTGGTAAAAAGTTAGCACACATTTCTGTGCGCCTTAGATCAGGCTAACCAGATGATGCCGACCTGAAAACTTTTAGTTGATGAGCATGCCTCTGACTCCGCTGACTCTTAACCGCAAGGTGGTTATTTTGGAGTACGAATGCGCGATTCCTTTAATAACTGTCCCGCTTGCCGAGTTGGTCTGCTTCAAAGCTATGGACCCCCAGGTTTTAATAAATACTAACGTCCTTTACGAAACCAATTCAGACTTGCAACGACAACGGCTTAGCAGAAACATATCTTTTGATGGCGCCGGCCAGCTTGATACGCTACGATTGACAGGCTTACCTGTTCAATCGATGCTTCGCAAATGATACGTTTACTATACTAGCCAGATGCATTTGCCCTATTTGAAATAGTTCTCTTAAAAAATACACTCGGAATCGTTGTATAATTCGAACGCTCACAACGGGTCATGACGTATGCATTGTGATCAGTTACACAATTTTGATTTGATCTAGTCAGCTTAAAGGGTTTTGAATTCTATATGTCAGTGTTTCATAATGGAGCTACATAAAGTTTCATGCTCTAGTCCCTAATACTAACGTATTGTATCTTAGCCTTCTTACCGGTTAATCAAACGCTCTTAAGGTTACTCGAAAAAAAATGCACGTGGCATATCTCGAGATGATGTAACGTACCGTAGGCTGTTGGTACCCAATTTATACATAAAGCCCCCGTGATGGTTTTAACCTCACAAAGACTGTATGTATGACTATAATGATCAAAAGAGGGATGTGGATGCAGACGCTTTTGAAGTAGCGGGTCCAAAACATGTAAATGATCAATCTTTTGGACTGCAGCTTAGACATTATTGTAAAAATTAATCTCTTGAATAAAGATGCTTGTATACTATATTTTTTAATCTCCTTCAAATACTTAAGGCATCCTCAACGATGGACAGTTCGTCCGTAGCCTAGCGAATTATTATATTGTGACAATATCTCCAACATTCAACTTTCACTAGAGGCACTTAGATACGCTTCCTGAGGTATCACTCATTTCGTTACAGAAAACAGCAGTAGCTATAAGGACTTCCTTCTAGACACATTCATTGACTGAGCGCTGATGTGCTCTTATACAGCTCCCAAGCTACAGTCGCAGCCGTCGCAGTGTTTTGTTCAATGCATCGTTGGTAAATTACGCGGTCAAAGATTTGTTTTTCCTGAAAAATGAAGCAACACCCGCTTGGAAAGGGAGCACAGTTTAGGTGCCTAACGTTTTTCTGATAGCAATACGATATGGCGGGAAATTCAAAACTGTGTTTCCTCTGACAACAACGATGGAGGATCTGCTGTTCGATGCAGAAACTTTGAAGCGGGCACCCCTCCCGGCTAAAATTCTTGAGGAAGGCGAAGAGATCTTCCGGTTCACAGGAAAGACGGCATCAAGCTCATTCACACTCGAGAATACTTGCAAGGGGATAGCTCCTAGAGAAACTGCGAGTGAGAAGCGACGCAAATTCAAAGATGCGGAAGAACATGGCTATCGGAGAGCACCGGCGGTGCTCATAAGTCTTCAAGAGTTTATTAAGAAGGTCGGCCTTTAGGTCCTTGGCGAAGGCTTTTAATACTCTAAATACGTAATTATTCTGGTTCTTCATTTATAGAAAATTAATGCAAACTATACGAACTGCTCCACCTGCATCTAAGGTTTAGTAACTCTTCGCATTCGGTTGCATGTTTCTATCATAGACTCGATACAAGCAAAAAGCACACAAGCCTCATAAACTTCCGTCTCTGAACCAATAAGAAAGTGCTGTTTATAATGTACAGAAAGACAATTCAATAATAATTCTGTACGTGATAAATTCGGTTAAATATTCATAGCAATTACAATATGCCAAGTGGTGAATGCATAACGTTTGATCTTATAAATATGAATTCTGTTGACTTTTGGCTTTTAGGAGCGGTTCCTTAAAATGAAGCGACATCCGAAAGAGCACTATGTTAGGGAACAAGCGTGTATGGCCGCCTTTCAGCTACACAATCGTGTGAAGAAGCACGTTCTCGGATTTTCAGATATACGAGAATTAATTGTCAATATTGCTGATCTCTATGACTATTGTGCACAAGGTGTGCCAAGGAGAGCAACGATTGTCGTGGCTCGACTAATTCACAAACTGATAATAATAATGAATGATCTCGCGTCAGCAATTGAGATGAAAACTCAGGGTGTCGCCACAACCTGGTCATCGGTAGCGGAACGATACAAGCGTTTGGGAGCAGAAGATCCTGGCAAACCGGCTATCAATCAGATAATACCCAGCACTCAATTCTTTGTTACCGATAGTATATTAGGAAAGGGTGGATTTGGTTACGTGAGCCGCGTGACCTTTGGTGGCTCGGTCGCTATGGCCGTCAAACTTGTACCGCTGGATAAACAAGTTCAGCCAAAGTATGCCGTTGTTGATAAGGTACGTAGTGCGGTCGAGGTTTTGGCCCACCTTGACTTGTTCAGCACGATCATGCATAAAATTAGGCGCACACTTCATGTAACGTGGTGTACTATAGCAAAAGGTTGTTGATTAGTCCTAACTATAGCATATCGCATAAACTAGATCGTATTAATGATAATCGAATGACTTAGGTTGCTTGTGGGTTGTTTTAGACAGCTAAGGAAAATAAGCACGGCAGATATGAGTCGCTAATATATTCATGTAGGGTAAATTACGTATACGAAAAAACGTGACGATTTGTTTGACGCTATCACAGATTGTAGCGTGCATGGTCAATCATCCATTGTTGGTAAAGTGCTATTGTACATTTCGATGTTCGTCGGCCTACGTAACGGTGATGGAGTATGTGCTAGCGATCGATATTCTCAAAGCGTTGAGGCTGGCGCCTCCGCCTGATGGACCACCGATGTACGTGCGCCAACATATCGTCGCTCAGCTTTGTCTGGGTATTAGTTATATCCATTTTAAAGGTGAATGAGAAGCTTATTTTAAAAAAAAAGTATAATATACAAAGAGATGCGATAAAATTTAAGATCTACACTGTCTACTAGTTAGGTATCTGATATTATTTGATCAATAATTTAGCCTTAACGATCTTAGAAAAATTCTTAGATTACACATAAAGCTTTAAGCATTTATCCGTTAGCAGCGGCAGTAGCCGCTGCTTTTAGAATTTTTAGAATTTTAGAATTAGAATTCCGAAAAATCTTTATTATTTTGAAATTTTTTTTGAACTGTTGGTCAATGCAGGCTTCATCCATCGGGACATCAAACCTTCAAATCTACTTCTGTTGCCTGGCTGCCGCCTGAAGTTAATCGATTTCGACACCGTGAAGGTTGGCATGGGCAAATTTCGAAACTGGTATATGCATAACTGGTATCGGCGGACGACTAGCGAATTTCATGATCGAGAATCAGCTGGCACAAGGGCTTATTTTCCGCCCGAGGTTCTTACAAGAAAAGCCTATGGCCGATGTATAGATTGGTGGGCACTCGGAGTTACGCTTTACGAGATGGTTTGTGGCCGACTACCGTTTCGAGCTGATGATAATACAACTGTGAGGAACAACCTAGCCGACGTCATTAAGAAGGCGTCATTCGACTACCCGGAGGGTATTGACGTAAATCCCTACGAAAAGGATTTTATAGGTCGTTGTCTTACGAAAAAACCTTCGGTGCGTATGTGCTCGAAAGGCGGTTACGATGAGTTCCGTAAGCACATGTATCTAAAAGCCATAGACTGGGCCGATGTCGAACGCTGGTCAACTGTTGAATGGGTAGCGTTCGAACAACTTATGGAACATCAGATAGAAAATGCTTCTACAGCTAAGGTAAGTACTTTACGAGACTATTGTTTCAAGTACTACAACTCTGTGAGAGAGAAACAGGGACGATGGTACAGTGTGATTGGCCTATTTAACTTTGCGGTAAATCCTGAGGTATAGTAATTTGTTTATTTTGAATTTAATATATTTTTTTTGAACAAAGTTATGTTCCAGGTTCCCGCGAAAGTATGAAAGTTAACTGCTACATGATTTTCTTAGTTTTTCCTCCTATTTGTATTTCCTAAGGGATTCCGAAGAGATTTAGGCAAGCGTAAAAGTCTCCGAAGTATCAGTTATGTACATTATCGTACCAGAATAACTCGGATTGTCTTTAGAGACTGACAAGTCATACGCGTCATCCCAAAGCCAGCCAAAAATGGGGTTCAGGATGCCCGTCTATATCTACTGATCTTATTTAGACGAATGCGATTTTGAAAATCCCCCCGTAATTATAAGAGGTATTTCTGCTTGTGCTAAAGCCTAATAGATTTCTCCAAATTCAAAATTAATAGCACTAGTAAAAGCAGTGCTCCAAATCTGCTATTGTACTGCTATCTATAATTAAGGAAAGAACAGACAGATGGCAAAGAGCAAGTGCAATTATAATATATATATATATATATATATATATATATATATAGAGGTTATATATACTATATATAATTATAATATATATAGAGAGATTATCATTATATATATATATATATATATATATATATATGGAGGTATATTTAGGAAGCCAAAAATGATATAAGAAGAATATACTTAGATGTCGTTTCAATCTATGCAGGATTCTAAACCGAATGCTCTTGATAAAGCATTCTTTTTTTTAGGGAAATCAACCTGTCGGTCAGCTGGAAAGGTTATTTACAGGTAGTATGAACACTGGTATTCCACATAGAGGCCTAATCCGTAAAACTAATCCGTAAAAAAGCTTCATGGATCTTTGTATCTTTTTGTGTTTATGTTTACATTGTTATCTTAAAAATCACCAATCTGTGTTTTTGTTTTCTTTCATGTGTTCGCCTTGCGTACACCGCAGAATCCTGACCATGATCAGCGTTATCTCAGCCAGGTCGAACTAAATAACGATGACGCATCTAGTCCTCCGCTTTACACATTTGCTTCGAGAGGCTTCCTAACTGCTCTCGAGCGAATTCGACGAGGAGAACCGATTCTTGAGTCCGATATTCAGGATGCTCCGGAATACGTCGAACTCGACTGTTTCCAGGAGTATAGGTTTCAGGAGTTTGTTGCTTAACAGCAGCACTTCTGCTGGGTACAATCCGTCGTGCTGACAAGGTTGGCACATGCGTAGCAATCCCAAAACGAAGCAGGAACTGTGCACCATTTAAATACAAGCGACCGGCCTTATTAAATCGTCAGGCGAGACCTTATGTACAAGACCTCGTAATCACTAAGCAAGTATCAGCGACACATCTTTAATCTACGGTTTTGATTTTTGTAACCCTTCTCGTTGTTGGGCATCCTTTCGTTGGAGGCAAATGTTTTTTTTATGGGCAAGTGTTTGTCAAAGGATCAGCGAAATAGGTAAGCCAGTTAAGATAGTAGTTGGATTTGGTGGCTCTGATGGTCCTGTTCGTAAAAAAGAGAAAATCTATAGTGGCATTCGATTTAAATACGAAGCAGTGTTTAGTAATGGAAATACATGAAATATATGAAAGTAGATTTTTCTTACAAACCATGTATGCCGGGCTTGCAACCGGGCAGCCGCCAGTATTCAAGTTTGTTTCGACAAGTTACAACATAGGTGAAGTTAACTAGGGCTTTAACAAATCACAGTATGTTTTCTTCCGGTGAACCTTGCTCAGAGATTTGTTCTGTCAATAAGTACTAAGAAAGCACATTATAATTACACGGTTCATGTTAATGCGCGAACCAGTTTTTCCAGTCTCAGCTTATAGTTCAGATTTTTTTTTATTTATTTAAATTGCAGTTGTCCTGGTAAGCTGCAGCGATACTCGGCACTACCCGGTTGCAGTCATCTCTAGTTAGTCTCCTTACAATTATATGCAATATAAAAATTATTATATAGTATAAAAAATCTCATCGAATACTTCAATCACCTTCAAATAGCCCTCATTGATTTTTTCCGTTTTAGTAGTTACTCTAATCAATGTCCCCAAGTAATAAGTCATCTTTTTATTCTAAGAGAATCACTCGATTATTTTCTGCCATGTCTTTATATATCATAATTAATCCTGTAATTTATCTTCATCAACCCCATAGGCTGGGCGCGAATATTCACCTAGTCTCTATGCTAAATAGTTTTGCAAGTAAATATTTAATAAGTGCAGTTTCGTACCTATTTATGTAAGGATCGGAAGTCTAGCGACCTGTCACGTTGGTTGCCAAAATCACCGTTTCGAAAGGTTATTTTACCTATGCGGCAATTTCTTACACATTTTACCATACAGCCATTACCGACTATTGCTGGACCTAGTGGTGCTTTAGGTATTACAGTTACTATTAATGTTTTTAACATTTTGGTTTCTAGGACACGTTTTTCTTTGTTGTTCTAGGTTATTAAAATTTTGTGATTTGTTATCCAAGTACTTTGGCTAAATGTAAGGATAATAAGGCTAGTATCGTTTGACTCGTCTTACATTTAGCCAAAGTACTAAAATAAATATATTTTTAAAAAAATAAAAAAATTGTGGATTTTGAAGACAACGTTCAAAATGAGAAAAGCAAAAAAGACCGCACTACTTAATCAAAACTTTAAAGGTTAAAATAAAACGAATTCCGGCAAAAAAAGATGGATTAGTGCTTATATTTCATGAACAATAATTCTTACTTACAACTTTATAAATCTGATTTAGTTCGTACATATATATCTATAATATTTGTTGAGAAAATGCGTCCTATTAATTTTCTAGTAAACCTCACTGCCTTATTTCGGGAAAATACCCTAATTATTAGTCTCTAAAAACACTCTATAGAAAAAAAAACAACACATTAAAGTAACAGAATCGTACGGATCGTAGGTACTCGGATAGTAGTTTGTACAAACTTCCCCTGACGGACACAAAACAGTCCGTCCTATGGTATGTGAATAAAATACATCAAATGCCTTTAGTATATTATATTTAGAGAATACAATTACGTGTTATAAAAAAGTTACGTTTTTATTTTACTACGCATTGACTGTTCAAGACTGTCTTGAACATACGTGTAACACTATTAACTAAGCGTGCCCCTTATATGCCGTCTAGTTTGCGTTTAGCTCCTATAGTCCCGTGTACCTCCCAACCAATTCAATATAACAACTGTGATATAGCGCCTCTTTCTCAGCCGGTACTAAGAGGCAAAGGATCTAATATAGGAAAGAAAATAAAATCCATGTTTCTGTCACATGCTTGGCAATGTATTTCATTTGTTGTATTGTCTTCATCAGTTCCTTTGGATGTATCGATTATGTACAAACAATTAATTAGTATGAAGGGTCTATAGGAATATGTACACTTGAGTCGTTTACCAACTTAAAAGCGCAGGCCTAACACATCACGAAAAAAGATGCTTAGTACTGTATAGCGAATATAATAAAATACAAGGAAAAAACGTCTTGAACGTTAATACAGCAAAAGTCGCGTGCGTCATTGTCGCTAACTCGAGAGGCTTACGAATCGGGTTTAGAAACTTAGCTACAACCTCTAAATGTAACGATCTCATTTAAACTGATACACCATTGACTGTGGTGCAGTTTGAGCCGAAAACATTGTCTCATGGTGTACGGGTAGTTGTTCATCAAATCATCCTAACTGCGCGACAAGCATTTCGACGCCCTTGTAATGCCTAGGACGAGCTAGCGACAGAGAGCTACGACAAGCAAAATAAACAAAACAGTGTGCCCGAATGACACGAGTCGATATAAACGCTTGGTCCTGGCTACGCATACCTAGAAAGATTTATCTCGCCTTTGCTTAATACTTTTCAAGTTCCTCCGTTAATTAAACCGGTTATGAGAAAGCACTTTTTTGAGAGAACACTCGTATGGCGCCGCGTCAAATAAGATTGCATCAAGACAAAATGTAGAATAACCGTCACCTACTATAGAATAGACGGGCACTAGTCGAGACAAGCGTTTCATTTGGGTCGCAAATGGAGATGTTGTAGATAGTATTAGAATTGTTCTGCTACTTTGCGTATCTACAATCAGTACGAATATCGAATTCTAAGAGTATTTTCTGTGGATCGTGCATTGGCTACGGCTAACGAACGTGGAAGATTTGATTGTAAACATTGTATCCGATGTTGGCTCGTCAGTAAATGATTCCCTGACGAAAACTGGGCAGGATGTTGGCCCATCGTAGTGATTGCTGTGGGCGTCACCACAAACCCTCCCTGATATTCCTCCTACTCTGCGAAAATTCAATCCTTATTTTCTTGGTATCGTTGTTCCTTATTATCTGTAATATTCCTTGCTCCTTATATATAAACGCACTGAATGTCTAAAAATTTTATTTATGACGCCTAAGCATTGTACGACTAGTGACCGGCGAGATATCAACAACAAACAAAGCAGTTGTTGCCGGGGTCTCTAAATCCTACCCGGAATGTCAATGCCCTACACCGAGTTAGGATTTAATCCAATCTGAGCTTTTCATTAGTAGTTCCTTTCGCGTCGTTATTGAATCACCTAGACCCTCTGTGTGAAGGCCTGGGATCCATCGGGGTCCGAATGCGAGGCTGGCAGGACATGATACAGCGGGTAGAACTAAAGTAAAAATTACTTGACCGTTTGGCGACTTAGACCTTTAATCTGATATTCAGTTATGATAGACTAAAGGCTTTTTTTAAGATTTTCGCTCTCGACAACGTTGTTGTTATTGTTAATGGAGCATACGCTTTGTTGGGCGGCTACTGCAGCGGCGGCTGCAGCTTCCTTTTGTAGCTTCTCATCGCGTTTCTGGCGATATGACTGAATGTAGAAGTGGAAAAACTGAAGAAAGAAGACGAAGCACTGGAACAGCATAAACGCCGGGAGGGCAGAGTATCTGAAAAAAAAAAGGTCGACAAAAAAAGATCGAGTTGTATTAATGATTTCCAGACGACAAGCAGAAACTAACTTGTGACCATCAATGGGGCAGCAAGTCAGTAATTTGTAATGCAAGTAAAGTGTCCTAGAGTGAGGTCAGATGGCCCTATGACGTTTAAAAATCTCTATGCGTTTCATTGCATGACTTTTCTAACACTCGTCGTATGTACGGGTACTGTTATCTGGCTGGGTTATCTGGCTAAATAGCACTTACCGGTTATTAAGCCAGAACACGAGCATAATGTTCCGCACGATCATAATCACGAACTGGACAAGCTGCAATGTGGTAAGGTACTTTTTCCACCAAAGGTACTTCTGGATCTCGGGACCGCATGCCGACAGAAAGTAATAGCCATACATAACTACATGAATGACTGCATTGAACGTGAGCTCAAACGACGCGAGCGCGAAGCCACCGTACGTGACATAGAGATAAACTGAGAACGTCACGGATACGTGATGAAAAACGTGGAGGGTGGAGACCTAACAGAGAAAGAGGTTTTGTTTGTCAAAATAATACAGCACTGCATATTGTAAATTTTTTTTATGAGGTTCACTCATCAAGTACATTTATGATGCACACCTGTCGGAAGCGCTTCCTTAAAACGAACAGGATGGTCTCAATACATTCGGACAAGCGAAGGATAAGATAATACCAGGACACATTCAGAAGCAGAATCGTGGTCGGGTGATCGCCAAGGTCAGGAGCAGTAAACCACATGTTGAAGTGTCCTACGAAGAAATGTGTAGTAGTTAGAGAAAAATCGAAAATAACTGTAGGAAGGGTATTATTGGATGCTATATCTACCCACAATGGTTATTCAATAAATGAATTTCCTATTTGCACACGGCAGCGAAGAACGACAAGTCAGGTGTGAAAATTTTCATTAGTCAGCACTGACGGCTAACCCATTTAGTCTATCGTAGCGTCCTGACTGAGCCTGGAAGGATATAACTATTCGTTGCATCATATCATAGCTAGTGTCAGGGAACAACAGCTCGACCTTGCCTAGGATGGGTCATGGCTGCACGTTTTCGCTCTTATGCGTAAAGGTAGATTCGTCAAGCAAATCGAGTGACTACATGAAATATTATACGAGTTGAACGATATAGCGATTCTTCAAAGAAAAAAAAAGCAAATGTTTGAGAACGACGCTCTTTTCGGCGATGGTTTTCCTATGGTAAAGGTTCGTTGTGCCGGGCAGCTTCGAAAGCAACACCGATCCCTAAGCAATTTATTTTTTGTTGTTCTCACTAACGACTGTGTCGCGTTGTTAACAGGGACCAATTACTGAGAAAACAGTCAGAATGATGATTAAACAGTCGGTTAGATTTAATCTCGCGAACGATGGCAATATGTAAATGTAGGAGATTCAAATTTTGCTAGTGCCGTTGACGAAGACCTTTTTAATAAATATGACTAACACTTAATTTGATTTACTCGGATGTTTAACGAAGTAATGATTAGAGATGTATGTGTAGATAGACGAAAACCTGTCTCGTCCGACCTCGGTGTCGAGTGCCGTAACGCGCTAAACAGCTAAAAAAATTTTTTTTGCATAATAGTGATGAGCTAACGATGATTCCCGGTATATGAAATGATGTCTGTAGCAATCTTTAGTGTAAATGTTTCAAGCGCGAATACGTATACCGATCTGCCTTTAACAAATTTCTCCGGCCATATGTCATGGGCAGTTTCAATTGACGTCTCAAACTTCGAATAAAGCCTTCAGTACAATTCGAACGTTACGTTATCGATCGATTAGATTAACGTCGATCTATAAGCAGAATGAAGATACCTTTCCAGAAAGCGTGGTAGTAAACGTAGCTGGAGATAGACAAATTTGTTATAACCATAGCAGCATTATAGAGAAGAATAATGGGACGCAATTCGTATGCCTTCGAATTCTTCATCATCGCCGGCCCGATAACCTGAACGAAGCATTCAGATGCAAATGGTTATTAAAATAATACTGGTTAGCCCATAGAAGATTAAAAATCAATTGACCAGAATACGTCAGGTCAATATTAACAGTTTCAATTAAATATCATTAATAACACCAAAGAAGCACCTAGTTGACATTGAAGATTTTTTCGAAATGCTAGTTGGCGTTGCTTAGTCATCAGATAAGTTAGCCATATATCAACTAACAGTTTCCATGACAACGCAAGAGATTAAAAACCCCTGATGATCCAGCTTCAAATCCGAGGTAGCAATGCGCTTAGTATATGCAAAGCGCAAATGATTTTTTTCGTATATTTACAACGAAAAAACATATTTGCCCTAGCATTATGTGCATTGTTCTATCTAGCCGATTTAATAAACTACTATTTATATTACAACAATGAATTTTGAGCGCTTGTCAAGTTAAACAGCACGTCGCCTATAAGCACGTCCACTCTATCATTCCCGTGAAAAGTCAGTGCAGGTTTCTAGGTTTGGAACTGGACGCAAACACTTCTTTGTGTCGAGTGGTTTAGGTGTCTGAAGCAATGTTTAACAGCATTACCACGATCCTCCTACGTTACCTAGCCACTCACCTTGACGATATAAACATAACAGGCAAGAATAGTGACGATCGGCGCAGGGTTGCCTAACAGGAGCCAACCGTCAACTCGAGAATCTTTGTCCGGCAGGGGCAACCAGCTCTGGCTGGGCACTGTTTCAATATCCAGCGAGGCCATTGCCTGGCACGAAGCGAGAAAAAGGAGCACAGGCACAGAAATCAGTCAGTCGAATTTCTTTTAACAGTGAGCCTGAAACACACATTGTGAAGTGGTGTCAATATCAATAATAGAGATTCAATGTAGGGTAGCTGTTGATAGCAGAAGCCTACCGCGAACGTAGAAGCTAACGATAGTACGACCGTTAATAAAACATTGATGCCTTTTTGAATAGGTTGTGGCCCTTAGTGTGGCCTTAATTGGAGTGGAGATGGTACTCTCTAACATCGACGCGTTTCTCGAAATATCAACGCTAGAATCATCAAGCTGCTGCATTATAAATTAGATGCTATCCACGACAGCCTCGATGATTTATAGAATAGATACATTGTTACCTCAAAAAGAAACCTGCCCTCAAGGTAATACGTAACCTAGAAATGCTGCTGCTATTAGAATTAATAAAGTTACAGTTTCCGTAAATCGTGTCTTAACCAAATGAAACTTTCATAATTCCCCGTTTAGCATCAATATAAATAAAAAAAAAATAAACAAGTATGAATATTTCGAATTAGGTAAAAGTTATTACAATTCTAAACAATGCGAGAGACATAAAAAGCAATTCTAGTTCCTCTATAAAAGCGGCGGATAAAGTCTGAAAAATTGAACATTAACCTAACGAAATTTCACATGCAACGTGAGAGGACGCTACAACGTCACTGACAGTTTGTCTGCCAGCGACTGCCTGGATTGGACCGCAGCTAGTACTTTCGATGCTTTCCAACTTTTCTATTTGCTCGCCGACAAATTTCCTCTATTAGCAAACAATTTCCGATGCGGGAGCAGAAACGCGTTCATGACCTTCTACTCGGTTCGATGGTCCATTTGTTAATTTTCGCACATGACGGTTGTAAACAGGACATTTGAAACTTGAAGGAAACTTGTTTCTTGTGTCTCACGGACATATTCATACAACGGAACGGCGCGCCAGTTGTTAGACGCCACGCCTTCAAGCTAATCAGGGATCGGAAATACTAGTGCGTATGTTTTCTTCTTAATTTTCAAGCTTGCTTGTAAATTCCTATTGCAAAATATATAGGTACATGTATATACTAAAATCGGAAACAAATTTCGACGGTGTAGTAATCTTAGACAGCACCTCACTTTGATAAAGATGCTCCGTACGGTTGAGTGACTGACTTGTTCAGCATACGAAGCGTACATGCCAACGTGCATCAATGCAAAGAAAAATCGATAATTCTGCACGTAGAATACCGTCACTTACAAACGTCCTCAGCATACCTTAACTACAGCTTCTACGTGCCTTACGGTGACTGTTTCACAGTATCATATTGTCATGCGTTTGATATCTATATATAATGTGGACGTCAGACGTCCAGGAAATTTGGAATCGTCCAAAAAAAAATTCTAGGTCATGCCACGCAAGCCAAAATGAAGATCGGAGTCATTAACACGACAGCGAAACGTGCAGACACATTATGTTTCAATTGTATGCATGGCTTTTAAACCAATAACAATATATACTATCAATAGTAATAAAAAGATTTTGAAAAAATATTCCTTAACCGCACCCAAATATTGGGATAGTACTTCTGCATAGAACAACAAAAATGTGCCATAAGCTTTTGTGAAGACTTTAATTCGGGGTCTAAATTGCTTTCAGATTATATTGAAAACGTAACTGAGATATAAGCGATAAACATATTGTCTATATTTCAAGCTGGAAGCATGAGTAAGTCGATCCTGGTACATTCGAGACTGCCTCAAATAAGCAGATATGAATATATTTAGCAGATGTACAGGATGTAACAAAACACAAAGTCTGCAAGGAACTAATCACCGGGCTTACATTCTTTCGACTTTTTCGAAAATGTGTAAGGTGTCGATCAAATTGGTAACAGATCATCTATTTCTGAAACCAACCGCTAACTTCTGCATCGAAGTTCCGAAATTATCAGAAATGGCCCTGTACTCAACTTTCATAACAAAGTTATAAGAAGCATTAAGAAAATCATTCATAGTTCCTTGTACGAGAAGACATAACCTAGAACGATCTACTTTTATCTAGAGCGAGCATTTGTACCATGCAGAAGTTTCCCTGGAATTTTATGCGTACGACTTCATCATCAACTTACAGTTATATTGAATTCTTGAATATACACTGAAAAGCCAAGTGTTTGATTGTCACTTTTTTGACGGTCTGTTTGTTTCTTGCTACTACTATTCTTATTCTAAAGCTACCCTGTTTACAACTTTTTCGATACTTTTAATACAACAAAAAACGCGTTTCGCCTGTGT
The DNA here is from genome assembly GCF_002443255.2 of Varroa destructor. Lineage (NCBI taxonomy): Eukaryota > Metazoa > Arthropoda > Arachnida > Mesostigmata > Varroidae > Varroa > Varroa destructor. The sequence continues at coordinate 52,750,850 of NW_019211455.1, read as the reverse complement.
AATACAGAAAAGTATTCGGGAACGTGAACTGTCGCTTTTATCTAATTCTTCGTACAACAATGGCAACAATGTTGTGGCAACTATACTACAGCGTACGATGCGTCGTAACCTCAACATAATACCTTAACCCCACTTTAAAATTCTTCTACATATTTCGCCATTGTCCTATCCACTTTCGGCCTATCCGTCCGTCGGGATATGGACACATCACACTAACAGCGTCGTATTATAATAGCACCGAGGTGAAAAATGAAGGTCGACCTCTCCGTTGCCCTACTGCAATGAAGTGAATTGTCCATTGTTACTGCTGTGCTAAACTCTAATAGAATTGCTGTCGCTCTTATCAACAAATCAAGGCAAATAAATTGTTTTTAGGCAAAATACTGAACCAACAATTACTGTTTAACGCCGGGCGGTCAGGGACTGGAGGGGGTTGGCCTGCCCCACAACTTTTATTTAGCAAGCGGTTCGTCCAATGGCTTCACTCCGCGGAAAAATCCGTCGCAGCGTGCTACATATACATACACACGCACACACTGTTTTTGTTTCGACCGTACAGCCTGAAAATAGAAGAGCACCGAAAAAAAAAACGAAAAAAATATACAGTGCATATATGTGTATATAACGACGGCTGGTAACAAAAGTAAAACTGACGATCCTCGACATAGCGGTTTACAATTCCATCCAGCTCCTTGTTCCCTCCCACTTTTAAAATGAAGAAAAAAAAATTATACACTTCGTCGTGTCGAACGGTTGCCGTGAAGTTCAAGCAACTAATAACACGTCTGCTGTAATATAGACCGCGCGAAGTGTGGGGACGGCGCGTGCTGTGCGTTTACTACAAGAAAGAAAAACACATAGTGAAACACAGCAGAAGAAGAGGGATATCATTCACCGTTACAGCGCTCACTGTTTGCCGTATTTCTCCGTTGCTTACAATTGTTATTGTACGAAATACACACACAATGCACACAGAGGAAACAGACTGGACGCATGCGCGAGGGCGAGGGCTACACTTTTGTTTCAATAAAATTTCAGCGTCGTTCAATCGACAATGCTAGCGAGGGGATGAATTGAAATGATGCCGCATGGAAGAGATGTGGGTCAGTCTGCCAGCGATAAGCAGCGAGCGGATACAAATCACTGCTAACCGATCTAGCATTATAGAATTCAAGTTGTTGAAAAAAGTACTAGCAAAAAAATTAACCAATAGTATGTGGTGACAACGCTATTGCTATAAAGAAGGACAGTTGAAATGTACAGGCCCGCTGTAGTATGACGAGATCAGAACACAAAGGGGAGTTTTGGCTGTTCAATAGAGGAAGAGTAGCTTAGGCTAACGGTAGATACAAACAACGTGGTTTTCGCGCAACAGTCAAGCTCTGGTGAAAGAGCCCTTGACTCAGTTGAAAGTCATAACAGCTGGCGATACACAAGACCCGAATAGGGACTCAGCAAGTCATCATTCAGCCAATCGTCGCTGAAATCGCGATCGACCATATAGTAACTATGGGTGAAGGCTGACCCGTATCAGGAATAGCGCATGGCTCTTCATGTCGAAAAGGTCGATGCGGATGATCGTAGTGCTAGCTTGCACATGTTCACGGTCAAGCAGCTAGTGGTCCATCGATGGCAAATGATGACTTGAACCGACGGCCAAACGGAAATATACACGATTGGCAGTATTATTAGCTAAAAACTAATGAAAAAATATGCGCAATGTCCTTAACAAATGCCACCAGTGTATACACCATAGAATTAGTCAATATAAATAAATTAGATTTGAACCAAAAATTGTTATGAATCGCTGTGACTTTTACACATACGCGCAAAATGTCTATATTTACGACGGTAAACAGTTTGTCTTTCAGAAACTGCAGGAAATTACTGAAATAGCCAAATAAAGTCTGGCTAAAGTGATGCTAAAGAAGCAAGTATGGTACTCTACGTTTGACCCAAGGGCTAACGGCCCGAATGCGTCTTCACGCTGGCTACGGTAACCACGGTAACGACGCTGTTTATCACAGCCACAGTTATGTGTATCAGCCTTCTGTTTGTATAGCTGAGATTATATGCGAACAGCAAAAACATGGTAAGTTCGAGACACAGACATCCTAAGCAGGACGCAGTTACGCCACATAGCTAGCTAAACATTACTCCTATAGTACTCTCGTCATCTATCAAAACCATTATATGGCTGTTCTCAAGCTTAAAAACATGGATTCTGTTTGCCATGCCGCAACTTCCAAGTCAGTTCGAGCTATAGTGTTGGAAGCTGTATTGATAGAGAGAATCTAACAACATTGGACGAGTCATTAAATACGTGCGTTAGAAATTTCTGCTTTTTTTGCCCGCTACAGGCAAAGACGACGGGATTGAGATCTCGTAATAGACAAAACCTTCGAAAATAAATCTTCGAAAGAATACGTACGAGGATACCCAGTATGTTACTTTCGAGCAAATCCTCGTTACACCAGAAAAGAAGCACAGTGAGCAAGATGCAAACCATAAAGTATTGAAATTTTAAATTATTTTAATATTAGATTTTGAAATTAAACTTTATAGGAGAGCGTATCAGAAGCTCCGTCATTCCACACCTTCCAGTTCTGGTGATCAAATGTCGACCAGCACATCATCATTGCACGAAGTTCCGATACTTTCTTCTTTGGTCCGCTAAGTTTGACTTCTGTTTCACGCATGACCAGGTGCCCGCCAATATTCAAAGTTTCTGCCTCTTTAAAAGATGTTTTGAGACCCTTGTCTTGATCCTGGTCGGGCTTGTCCAATTCAAAGGTTTTGTCAAGCCACATCTGGTTATGTAAAGCGTTTGATTTTGTAGATCTGTCAAGTGCTTGAGGGTCATTTTGGCCCAATTTCGCGTGTGGTGACGTGACTGTGGGGGGCTTGAAGGTTTTAAGTTGTGCTGATTGGTTTTGTCCATTTTTCATTCGTAAGTCTGGAGCTTGTCCGGAAACAGGCTTGGCGAAGTCAAGAGTTCTGCGATCCTCATTACGAGGCCTTGTTTGATCTTCGGAGCTGGGATGCTTTGACATTCCCCACCCGAATTCATCTTTGTTTCTTCGTGTAGGTTTCCGGCTTTTCGACAGGCTGGTGGGCGTTGGAATCTTGGAAAGAATCTTGGATGGGCTGGTTCGCTCAAGAGTTTTTGAAGGTTTAGCCTGTTTTGGATTTGACACGAGTATCTCCTTTTCGGCTGTAATCATTGGTTGAAGGCCGGTGGTTTTCGGAAGATTCTGCGTGGGATCATATGGAGGGCCCTCGAAGCTGTGACTCTTTGACTGTCCTACTGTAGCGTGTCGTAACGAGTGGGCATCGGCACTTGCAAGCCCATTCTTATTTTGTTTTGTCGGTTTTCGGCTCTTTGAGGGGCTAATAAGACCCTTATTTCTCAACAGATTAGCCGGAATCCCCGACAAACTCGTAGTTTTTCGGTGTATTCCAGCATTCGGATCCTTCAGATTCTTTCCAGCTTCCTTACTCAATGTTTGGCTTTTTGACTTTGATGAGCCCTTAGACCTTCGCCAAAATGCTGGCTTGTCATTTCTGCTACGCTTATCTTTGGTTAATCTGGGTATCTCCCTTTCGGGTATTACCAGGCCATCGGGTGCTTTGATAATAGGCTGTAGGTCGGCGGTCTTTTGAACGCTTCGCGTGTAATCGTTTGAGCTGGGGCTCCCGACATGCAGACCTCCGAAGTGGGAGTTATCCTGAAATTTTTGCGCTGGTTGTCGGCCTTTTGATGAACTCACAGTTTGTCGCGAGGGTATTAAAATGCCCTTTTTTTCGGGCGTCTGTGTTCTCGGCTTAAGCTTCTTCTTACATAAGTCCTCATAAGTTATACGTAGCCCCTGAATGTCACCAGTCTTTGGACGACTATGACAGTTTTGCGCGGCATCGATATCGGTTGTGTAATCTTCTGTGTCAAACTCCGTTTTACCTAGCGCTACGAAAGTTGCCTCCGTATCGGTATTGCTACCTGAGCCTCGCACTTTGTTCGCGCCTGCGTCGGTTAGACTTCGATTTGCCAGAGCAACATCCGTCGTTATACTACCATTTGGTAAAGGGGCGACGACGTCCCTAATCTTGATCGCTTCCGAAGGTGAACACGCCATAGCTGACGAACCTCTTCGTAAGGGATCTAGACAAGGCGGTCGTGGGCGACCAGCCACAAGGATAGCATCGAAGTGCCGGGTATTTCCACCCAAAGCAGGATCAAGTGATGTGAGCGTATCGAACGTTCTGTCGCTTTGAAGTGTTTGGGTATCGATCGGATGTATTTTGTCTGCAGGCAATTGACCCTTCGCTGGGTATGGTTTGTCAGGTTCGCATTTTTCCAGAGACGGTTTCTCTCCACGATCTTTTCTTTCGCGTAGCGGCTCCTCGGGGCGTCGCTGTTTAGCAGCCGAAGCATTATCGAGAGGCCGCATCATTTTAGGTGATGGCGTCTCTGCTACACTTGTTCTCTGGGCAGCTTTACCTTCTCGCAATGGTTTGTTTTCTAGCGGCTTGTCCGCCTTGCCCACCGGCTTGTCGTTTTTGACAGAAGACTCCTTCTGTACTATACCTCCAGGCCGCTTTAGGTTAGCTAGATTTTGTGGGGAATCTCGACGGACTTCCTGCTGTTTTCTTGCTCTTTCTGGTGATAGCTTGTGCGAAGTGTTGCTATATTTGGGTGTTGTCGAGATTCCTGACGATATCCTCCGTGATGCCATGCCTTTTTCTACTTCTCCTAGAACATTGTCCGAAGAAATACTTAGTTGCGCGTCTCCGCTCGTCGATGGTCCGCTTTCTAGAATCCCCGTGGAACTTCTTAGGGGTTCTGGAGCTCCTGATGAGACTCTTACAATATTTTCGGGCATACGGGGCTCATTGCGATGAGGCGACTGTTTGGGAAAAGAGTCTCTATGTTGTTTTCTCACTATCTCTATACATCCGGGAGAAACTGCTTGAGAGCTGCTGCGTCGGGATGGCTTTGCCTGTGAAGGTCCTGCGAAAGGCTTTTGAGGTTCGCTGCGTTTGGCTGCTTTTTCGGAATATCCCGGCGAAACTACGTTAAAGTCATTCTGTTGTGGTAGCTTTTGTGAGATTTTTGGTAAAAGTCCACTTGAATCTATCTGCATTTCTAATTTTTCGATATTTGCCATAGGCCGCTTGTCAATTAAGACTCCAGGCTGTCGAGATTTTTTTAAAAGGCTTTGGGGGGATTTAGCCATATCGCTTCTGTTAGAGACTTTACGAGAACTAGCGACAAGTTTTGATTTTCTAGAAACGTCTTTAGACGCTTTTGCCTTCCCAGTCTTTATTGAAAACGTTTTTAAACTTTTTCGTTTAGGATCGAGAATCTCCTGGCGCGAATCCACCTTTTGTTTTGGTTTCTCTGAGCCTACTAGAGAAGCTTTACAGATATTAGATAGATAGTCTGACTTTGCGGGAGATCCCGGCGTTGCCTTGAAACCGTCTGCTGGCTGGATAGATTTCTGCTCAATGCCTGGTGAAATTTCTGAAAGACCATAAGGCTGCCGAGATTTCCGATCCAAGCATGTTGCAGCATCTTGTTGCGGTGATTCTGCTCGTTCATCTTGTTTCAGCTCCAATCCTGAAAGTGCTGACTTGCGAGAATCAGGCTTTGTTTCTTTCGAAAGTTTCTGTGACGATTTACCGCTTGGGACGGTTTTTTGCTTTGAATACGCTTGACCACCTGGAGAATATTTTCCTTGACTAGGCTTTTCAACGATTTTATTACGGGGTAAACCTTTATCCGCGAACAGCTTCCATGGTTTTGATTTTGACTTTGATTTTGGAGAACCCCTTTTACTCTTAGGTTGCTTATTTGTTTGCTCACTAATTTGGCCTTTGTCCCAAGATGGTTTCCATTGTTTAGATTTGGGGGGAGGACTTGAAGGTTGTTTCGCCTTACTAGGCCTATCACCATTCTCTTGAAGCGGGCTTTTATCTCCAATTAGCCTCCGCTTTTTTATATTTGAGGAAGGACTTGGAGACCCTGCTATACGAGCAGACTTTCTAGTTATTTTCTCATGAGGCTGATCTTTATTACCAAAAAGCTTGCGTAGTTTCGACTTGGTCGAAGGGCTGGGAGAACCTTTTTCACTGCCAGGCTTTTCATGAATTTGGCCTTTATCAGCAAACAGCCTCCACCGTGTTGACTTTGCCGTTGGGGTCGGCGAACCCTTCTCATCAACAGGCTGTTTAGCTTCCTTGCCACAAGGCAGACCTTTATTTGAAGCAGGCTTTTTTCGTGTTGTTTCAACAACGGGACTTGGTGAACACTGTTCTATACCTGGCTTTGTAGATTTTCTATGTTGGAATCGGCTTGACTTTCCTGTAGGCAGCTCCCCGCTGCTTGGTTGTCCTTTTTGGCCAATGTCTTTGCTCGTCCTTGCAGTCTCACTGTGTTGTTCAACTCGATCGGGGTCTCGTTCTTCTAGAGACTCTTTAATTTTGCGAAGACGTCGGTTTAAATCACGTTCTTTGCTTGGCGAATCTCGACATAACAATGCCAGACAGTTTTTCAACAATAGATTTTCTAACCGAAGTTCACTTGGACTTCGTGCCCGAGTCGACAGCTGGTTAATAGGATTCACACAGGAAGAAGGTTTCTGCCTTAGCGTTTTTAGGTCTTCTACGTGCTTCTCAAGTACATCCCGGATATCCGGACATACTTCGTGCAAGCTTCGATCACCGTTTACCTTGAGACATTCCAGTTTTAACTTCAAATCCTTCTCGGCGTTTTCAATATGTTGAAATAGCTTCTCGTAAACTGCGCCATCAGGTACCGTCCCACTCGATACATAACCCTCTGTAGGAGCCGCGGAGCAGCATACGCCGCAGGTATTTACAAGTTGCACATCCGAGCCTGGTTGAGATTTTCCTATGGCAACCTGCACGGTCACTGTAGCTGCTGCGTTTTTCTTTGGGCCGAGGTCCTCAGCATTGGCACTTCCACTATTCTTACCCGATTCTTTGCCGGTTCCACTCACTTGAGGCTTGCCCTCTTTATCGACCACAGCCATTGCTTGGCCGATAATTTGGTCTGACAGCGTTGTCTCTCCGGCATCGTTTTCGAGATACCGTTTGAGCATAGCTTCTGACTTTGCCACCCTCGCCTTAAAATTTTCGTGATGACTGTGCGCTTCCTTTTCCTCATATTCACGACTAAGGCTGTGCAACCTTCGAACGTCTAGATTCATGTAAACTTGGCGGTTGTCGTCGATACGCTCAAATCGCTGAATGTCCTCAGGGGTCAATTTCTGCTCGTGTGTGAGTTTCTATGACGTTTCGAGATGCCTACTGGCCAGCTTTTCGGCATGATTGATATTCAGCTTGAAGTCTGCCCGACGTGAGAAATTGTCGTCGACATCCGTTATTCGCGGAGTCGGCTCAGCATCTTCCGATGTTGATCGTTCGGATAATAATGGGGGACTACGTCGTTCGAGACATGACGTCAAAACGACCTTAGGTTTCTCTTCCTTGCGAGTCACGTCCGTACTCGCGAGTCACTGGTCACGTCAAACGATGCGTACGTTACCGGAGTTACATTATTTAAACAATCAACTCTTTGGTCAATTGGGCTTATTGTTTACAGATTCTTCTAAATTCATTCACTAAATATAGCGGTGACGAAGTGCTGTAAAAGCATGAAACATTGATGCAACAGCTAAACGAATTTTCATAGATAATTTGATTTTGTGACTACAATACAAAGTTATAGGTGGCCGTAGCCCAAAGGGGTACAACGCTATGCAAGGTGAGTAGAAGTCGTGATCGGATAGCATGTCGAAGCTTAACACAATTTGGATCATAGCTACCTTTCGGCAAGTGAGTTGTTATGTTGCCCGGAAAAGAGGTTTACGATGCCCAATCCAAAAAATGCACCGAGTAATTTGCTTGTAACCGAAAATTTAAGGTAAATGTGAATACAGTTGGCCTCGTCTATTGTTTCTAGGCTCGCAGAAACATGCGATCGTGGACCTGACGGCTAGTTCAAAACTCTTACGGAATACGTTGTTTAAATCCAACGCTATAGTTTAGATAATCAAAGAATCAACGTAATCCAATCCTAAATATCGAATTGCCTTTGCCTGGCCTTAGACAAATATGCTGGAATATGTCACATGCTCAATGCTCGTTAAGCTTGTTTTTTACATACAGATTGACAAGAATGTCTCTTAACGTTATCATGCCAGCGTAAGATAAGTTCAAACAGTTATTTAATGTAAGGGGTAGCCAGCTGATAAGAAGCATTGGTAACTGTTTTGTAATACCATTTGTATGAAAATGCAGGTTCATGACCGCGTTGCCTTTTCTAAATATTTATACCTACACTTACCCCGCAATACATTCGTTTTCAGTGAGTTTCAATCAATCATGTCGAATATTTAACTCTTACATCATGTCAATGTCATGCATACACAGATCGATAATAATCTGATCCCCGATAACTAACCGATTTGGTCTAATATGTCGACAGCGAGCATAGGGTAACGGCCCCTTCGCCGACTATACAGTGAGTACTTAGCTAGCCATAAAAGCGATCTAGTAGACTACAGTCGAAGTTAAACGACGTCAAGATCCACGTTAATGATGAGCTTTGAGCTCACACAGCAATCTGTTGTACAAAAGATGGGAATGTTCGAAGCTCAAATTTTCGCGCTAAAACGCCGTAGTCGGTTCGCCGTAAGTACATAGATTCAGTATATCTGGGCATAGACGATTGCTTAGTGAACTGCCTCTGATGGTTACAGTCAAGAAGCTAGCCATTCGGCCCCGAGCTACTTTCGCACGTGTCGTAGCAGCGCAGCGCATCGCATCGCATCGCACCCAAACACAGTTGCCTTCAATTCGCTGGCAAAGGCCAGGAGATGAACGATCACTAAGCGCCATTGGATAACTTAGCTTGGTCATGTAAGCACCCGCCATACCGTCGCGCAATCAGCAGCGGCAGACAACAGGTTTTGTTGCTGGTGCTGGCCATTGGCTGAATTCGGACCACGTCCCGGTGGCTGATTGCCCGCCGATGTCCTGAAATGTTAGCGCTTGATGAAGATAACACGAATTTCATGACGAGATACAAGACCCGGAAGAGCAAGCAGCAAGAAATGGCAATCAAACCAGTCTACAGAGCCCAAATGACTGCTTTCGTCCCGTGAAACCATAACCGACGGACGTCGTCTGAATGGCCCACGGTGACCAGCACGGCGACCCCGGACTAACAGGCACTTGTCTCTTGCTGGACTAGTCGGCAGTTGGTTGGCGAGGTAGTCGGGACAGGCCAAAAGGGCTTTACCTGGTTGTCAAATCAGCGAAGAAAAGGACGGAGTAAAGAGGAGTCGTAGGGTGGGGGACTTGCTTGTTGCGGATGGATCCGACGTCTTCATATGTATTTGGTAATATGCCCTGGTTCGGACTTCTAGCGAAAGAGAAAGCTAAGCACCATTCAAAACAAGACGGTACGAACGAGCCATGCCCATATCTGCCATCAATACTGGCGGTAACAGCGGATTGACATGGTGGCAGCGCTTGCAATCACCACTTAGCTCGCGCAGGAAATCGCGGCGAACAATAGACTTTAGCTAGGATCTCTGCCAAACAAAAGTGAAATGCAAGTTGATTCGGCGCAAAACACTGAGCAGACGCTGGTTTTTTAGGTCTGTCACCATCCAATATACAATTGAGGTCTGAATGTGTTTGTGTGTTGAAGGCAGCTGAATGGAAAGCGCGTTAATAAATCGGGAGCATAAGACATCGTGCCATGTAGAAACAGCGACCTATGACGACATCTTGACTGATTGAGCCAGCACATTAGGTATATCCCGTCAATACACATGAACGCCGCAACAAATGATCAGCTCCAAGGCTGTAAATATCGTAATTACTGCACTGGTAGCATCGTCAATTTCCACACATGCGTCTAAATACACATAATCTTGCCTGTCTGTTAATGATTCCGAGTGGTCCTGATTTATCAGTTCGCTATCCCGCTACACGTGCTATCCTACCACAGTGTCTTACGTTGCTGGCATAAGTTTCAGGGGCAAGGGGCCGGCGATAAAATGAGGATTTCGGAAAGTAGCGATTTTAGGGATCACATCACACTTAGTAAGACCCGCTGAGTGCAAATGACGGAGCAAATTCATCTTGTTCCGACCATCGTCATACAATTTTACTGCCCAGCTAGATGTTTGTCGCTCATCAGTCTGCCAGACTTCGTTTCACTATTGCACCGAACTACTGGTTCAATCATCGATATTGTTTCATATACGGTGATCGCGCTCGATCCTGTGTGAAGTATCCGTTTGCTATTCACTGAAGAAGACGACGATGCCAAGGATAGTTCACGGAACAATGCACGTCAATCAGACAAAAACAAACAAACAACACCTGTGGCGGCGCCATAGTTTACCACACATATATGGCAGTAGACAGAGTAATAATTCGGATCAAATTGTCTGTGGCCGGACACAGGGAGAGATCTAAAAATGGATAGCTTGATTAGGCAAATATTTGGAAATACCTATGCTTTATATCTCTTAATGCGATGCAACAAGTAATTTGAAATACATGTCGCATCTTCATACAATTATCTAGTCAGCGTTCTGAAATACTGCTTAGCTTTAGTAGGTGAACTCAATTTGACAAAGATCATTGTCTGTATGTTTAACGCGTATACCGATGCTTGTATGTTCAGGCGTTTCAGATGATGACGTCTCTAGAAATGCTTCCGTCAAATTTTCCTATCGAACGCAACAGTTGCCACTATCGGGATTCTGTCCTGCCAGCGAAAATAGTAGGACATTTGAGCGAAAATCTAAAAAAAAAAAAACATTTAAAAGCCACCTCTCAATATGATAAATAATATACGAGCATCTACGTACATCTGCGAGAGTATCCGTGACACAGGTATTGCATTCAAAACCTGTTTTGCCCTTATTTTCACTGCTTCTGCCAATGAGAATCGTTCCGTACGGTGCACCAGTGCGCTAGGCTTTCTGCCAAGCAAACTGCATTAAAAATAGAAATCGCATATTCTTTTTTTTTGTTAAATTATTATCATATTATATATAATACATTATATAACTATATAACCTTCCTAGGTATCTCCCTCGACCTAGCTATATATACATCGATATATAGCTCGGCCTATATTCAGACTCAAGTTCGACACGCGCTTAATTTTTCATATGCATCTTCCAGTGAAAAGAAGGTAAATGTTGCGCATTGATTTGCTTTGGCAGCGAAACTATCTTAAACCCCTATTGCAAACGAACGGAACGCGATCAACGTAATTGTACCAATCTGTCCCGACAACAACAATTGAGCTTGTGATATACCGCAGTATATTATTATTTATTATAATCTAACAGCGAGTTCATTATTCAGGCAATGTTACCTAATAAAAGCACACCCTATCGGCTGCCCGACCCGGAGATATAATAACTAATCAGCAGTTATACCAAAGCAAATTCAACATAAACCAAGTTCTCCAAGCTCCAGCTCTCTGTAACCAATCTACCCTGTCTATCTGTAACCGAACATTACATGCAAATATATCTGTACGATATACTGTATAACGGAAACAGATATCGTGCATATACATTTGCACGTTAACTCTCTGTCTGTATGTTCAGTGTTCTTGAAGGCGCCTACAACAAATTAAACAAATCTTGTTTTTTTTTTTTGCATTAGAATCACGCGCTCTTTTTCAATGATGAAAACAACGTAGTAAAAAAAGAACTTATTCGCGAAAAATTATAGTTCGTACCTTTACGCTGCTCGTGGTTTCATCATGCTAGTTTTGCTTGATCCTAGAAAGCTCGATCTTTATTCTGTCTTCCTTGTGTAACATTATAATTTTACTATTATTACCCTATTATAATAGTGTAGAAGAATAGATGCGTACACGACTACATTGGGGCCGTACATACTAGACATGCTGGTCGGCTACGTCAGAACTGCTATAATTGTTATTTTCGCGCTCTCCTTTTCCACAAAGACAAAAAGCGTGAAAATCGAACCTGGTGGTTAATCAATAAAGCGCAATATGTTAAAAACAAATATGGTGTCCACCTGTCTGTAAACACGGTACCAAGCATTTCGCATGATGCCCTAAGAGATTTCAAGCCATAATTCTATATATCCAGGGCGCGTAGTGTTATTCCTGTCCCCTTCGTATTAATAAATTGTGGCTTAACAAAACAAAACGAATATGTACAAATCGAGCAAAAAAGAAACAACAGAAACCACAAACAAAATATACGTTTGCCTGTATCATATTCGACAGCAGAACCAGTCATATAACTCTACGATCGAATGAGTATCCGGTTGAATTTAACAAAGTGGTCGATCACCATTAGCTCAAGTACTATTACACGTTACGATGTCCTATTGTTAGGCAAAAACATACAAATTTCTGGGTTTTTGCCCAACGCAAGCGGCAAGGGCACGTATGTTCGGTTCGCAGGCAAGCAAATTTGTAGTCGTCGCGTAAATCATAGCGGAAAGCTGATCCAATGGCAAAAACGAAACTTAACTTTCATATAACTATCAGTTTTCAACCTGTTATCCGCCGTTATAAACTTCTGCTTTTTATTGAACAGTTTTGTAAAAACGCGTTATTTGTACCCGGGGCCTACACTGTGGAACAACTCGTTAAAATTCGTTCTTGGGCCAAAGCATTTGTCGTGTCTGAGTGTGGCTGATGATACTGGCAATGCGGTGACAAAGCCGCATTCGATACTTTGATGGAAGTTTATTCTATAGACAAACTAATCTAAACTAACAACGGATATACGATGAATAGCAATAAAGCTGACTAACATAAAGCACAATACATTTTTTTTTCTATATAACTTCAATGTGTGGTATCTGCACGCAATAAACATTTGGTACTTCAACTTGTAAAGGCATCCTAAGAAATCTTACGAAGTTGACCCTCTAACATGTGAGCACCCTGTTCCTTACAGACCGGCAGAGGTTACATCTTTACTAAAAATTTGTTTCAACGTCTCGAGTAGATATACATGCACGGTATGCTACGTACATATTACATTGCACTACTATACATCTTAATAATAAGAAAATTCTATTGTTCATGGTTCAATGTAGACAAGCAAATTGGGTGCAGTGGCGCTATAGTGTTCTATCCTACGTTTTACTACACGTAAAACCAGCGATATTATCCGGTAGGCTGAATATTTTTTTACACAGGACCCGCCAATATCATAATGGATGATAGGCGTCCATTTGTTATTGGCTCAACAACAGCAGAGCTCGCTTCTAATTTGATAAAAGTGGATATTTTTCGACAAAAATGCTACTTGCTTTCAAGCTAATACAGTCAAAAAGATTACCATATCATACTTTAAGATAATAACCGAGTGTCATTATAAATGATATAGAATGCGATGCCTCCATTAAAAAAGCTCAATTGGATTTATAAAAAATAACACAGAAACAGAGCCTTTAGCATCATATGGCGCCAACAACGATGGCCACGGGACTGACAACGCGGACCTTATGCCTTTTAGTAGAGAAATCTAAAGGACCCCAAAGCCGGAAGTTATAAGGCACTCTGGGCCGATAATCGGTCAAGGATGAAAAACCTGAATCGCGCTCAGAATACCTACTACGCATCTTCCGTTTATATGATGTCGCTATTCATCAACGTTAAGGGTAATTGAAATGTATTCGTTCAAATTAACATGGAGAAAGGTTGTATCTACGCCAAAAAGAATTTCGCGCGCGCTCGGGTTCTTATTGTAGCTACGCAGAAAACAACTGTAGACCCTGTAAGTACCTCCGAAATACGGTTTATAGAAGGCAGCCTTTGATTCTCATTTGCTTAAATGCAACCAACTTATCTTATAAGTAATAGTTATCTTATAACTATTACCCCATACTTATAGATGAACTTTATCCAACGTTTTCATTGTAATGTGGCCGATCTCAAATGAGTCAAAGTACTATTATTGCATGTTGGCCGGGTGTTGCTACACGCTAGAAACGATAATCGCCTATGACGAATGGCTTGTAAGGACCTAGCTGACCTACAATCGCGATCAGGATGATTCAGGAGGTCATTTTTGTGGTGATATGACTGTATATGCCGTAACTTCGTTCAACAGCCATTAGTTTATGTTGTCTATTGTAAAGGACTACTTGCAACGACTTGGCCGAAAAAAAAAAAACAATTTTGCCTTCGCCTGGTCGAAGGTCGTCGCCATTTTTCTCTTGCGTGATTAGGGTGCCTCAGGTATATTCTCTGTTTCGAATTATCAATAACGTAGAACAACATTCGCACAAACAACAACAACACAAGGAACCTAACAAAAAATAGCTAATTTTAAAATCTGCAGTATATCTAGTGGAATGAGTCCGCCAGTGTGTTTATACATTATTATGTAAATGTGCAAATATTATATAGCTACTATATAATATATATAGCTACTAAATATTTATATAGCTATTTATATAGCTACTAAATATTATATGGCTACGACTCCTAGCGTTGTAGCCATTTTACCAGTCGCGTCTGGACATATGGCGACCGGTAATTCAGGTGAACGATTTGAATATTATACTTCATATATAGTATAGTCACCAGATAACTTTGGCTGGCTAAGTTTCAAAAATTAACATGAAGCCCGAGGCAACTTGCGAGATTCGAGAACATACGATCAATTGGTTATATAGATATTAAGCTTTTATCAATTATTTTTGGATTATTTTTCTAACATTGTCGTCAGTCACATGTCATTTGGGCTCCGTTCAGAACCTCCTACATGTGCCTCTTATTCAGCATTCGCAGCCTAGCCTGCATCTACCACCTAAAACACCTACATTTATGACGAGAATATACATAATGTCAAGTCGTAAATGTAGGTGTTTTAGGCGACAGATAAGGGCCAGACTGCGAATGCCGAACAAGAGAGGCACACATAGGAGATGCTGAACGGAGACCCAAATGATACGCTGCTAACATATATATGGACATATGTATATCTCAGTCTGTCGAAAAAGACCATACTTTAGAAATAGCTTGCCTTCATCGATTTCAAACGTTTGGATTACAAGATAAACATGGCTTATGATGTAACCCGTTGCCTTTTTGGTAACATACTTACTAATCTCATAGAAATTTGAATGAATGAAATCTTTTTCCAATTATTTTCGGTGTATTGCAGCAGCTGGCTAAATCTGATTTCGTTGAATCGCTATATAGGAACGTCAAACCAAAAAAGAAAGTTTGACAGAAACCCGCAAATCGTCCATGATCGATTGTTATCATAGATCCACAATAATACTGCTAGAGCCCAGACCTTCGCACGTGGCATGGCGGTGGCTGGACGAATTCTGACTCGCATCAAAATTGAGGGGCGGTATGGGGCGCATTACTAATTATCACGCTACATTTTCATATAGATTTGAATGGAAATCAAGGTATCTCTCATAGTACTCCGCTAGCGAAACACATGATACTGCTGTAGTCAAAATATAATCAAGAAACATACTTTAATCAAATGGCTATATCCAATCAGGACGAATACAACAAATGATCAAACTCGTAAGTGCTTTTTTATAAGCACAGGGTTGGTGTGTGTGTGTCTAACTCACTGCAGTCGTAGCAGATTCTAATTACTATTTAGATACGGATGTGGGGTCTAGCAGTCGTCTAACGTAGAGCATAACAGCTCTACCCCCCCTGCAGAAGCAAGTCGTGTGGTAAGTGTTCCTCATCTAAAGCTTCTGCCTGTACGTTCTGAAGTCAAGGTACCCCCCACTGGGTGAATTGCATTTGAAAATGCCGTTGTTATAACACGAAACAGGATCTTGTCGGTTGTCTACGACAAAGCTATTTGAAATGCATATATATATATATATATATATATATGTATTGTCCATATTACTTAATCGTTCGAACCTAACAACACTATTATATGCACTTCATCTAAATCCGACTAGCAAGCAGTAAATGTGCCGTCGCATTGTTACTAATAAACACGGATTTAATTTCTACCCTCCTTCACAAACAAAGGTTGAAAACAGCATGAATCCGATGGGTGTAACTTGGTAACAAACAATAAGACCCAGATACTGGGCTGCCACCATTCATATCAAAATGGGCAAAAAGCCAGTAACGTATGATTAAAACAACATGCAGAAGCGACCCCCCAGCAAACGGGACTTCGTGCATTTGATTCGGACGAGCTGACAGATAGTGCATACGGTATAATTACAGGATTGCTGAATGGACGCAGCCAGACAGTGATTAACGTATCAGCATGAACCGTCGCCTAACCGTAATAAAACGGCCAGATAGAAAGGTAACTAACGATGGATACTGGCCACTACCATTGGCGAGACCAAACAATCGTTCGGACATGTGACCCGTCATATCGGCTAGTAATCTCCAAAAGGCAGCTTTCGATTTCGGCTTTTGATCTCTGCTAATGGATGCCTTAGCAGCGATTAACCGTTACATCCGCACGGGGACGGTGGAGTGATGAAATTCTATTATCTAGATAGTAACTATTTTATTATTAGAAGCAGATATTAACAAATACCCATGATGAACGGTGAGCTTTCATTGAAGGCGAGCTTTGGCCGCAGGAGACTTGTCAGGATGAACCGAAACTGCTGCAAGGCCAAAAACCACTACAATCAATTAAAGGCGGACGACGTATATGACTCTGCCGGATACTTCAATTAGGTTAAATTCACTTCTGAATAGAAATGTGGCATCGTTTGTCCTGTAAGAGGATGCTTTTCAGCTTGTGGATATCCCAAATGATAAACGAACGCACCGTTCACGCCTGGGCAGATCGTCGAAAATCGTATTACTTACTACTTCGTTCTGAAGGAAGATAGGCTAACCATTTCGGCACCGCCTGCGCAATGCAAATATCCTAACGGGGTCAACTGGTTGTCCTCCGAATCTATTCCATGGCAATTTCATGGGTTACTTGAAGTCAACTTTTTGTACAGCTTCTCCCCTTTCCCCTCTATTGAAATAATACTTTGAACTCAAAAGGGCCGCTACGGCCTCAGACGGAACCATCACCAGCTACATGAGGCCATTGAACATGTCCTGTTTCAACTGACACGTATTCTTCGTTCTGAAACATTCTTTGCCAGTACGAGAAAGCCGTTCGTGACCAGTCTCTGCCCAGTAGTTAACGGCACGTAAATGCTCCCAACGACCGTTGTCGTTACTAGTGGCTAACAGAATGCCAAGAAAAAAATATATATAAATACTTGTCACTTTTTTTGTACCAACTGCTGTTGTTGATGCTGTTGGCTTAAAGTCGAAATTCGGTCCGGATTTGCTTCGTTTATTTGCCGTGTCCAGAAGTGGGCCACACAGAAGCCATCAGCAAATAGCAGAGGTGACCCACAACTGCTGATGTAGAGCCGGCCAAAAAGGCCAGGCACAGCCTCTATAAAATGGAACTGTAATAGCAGTAATGTTGCCTACAGAAGAAAATCGCTGGCGTCTAGCGACGATGCTGAACGGTCCAATCTGCGGAGGGATCTTTGGGTCCGAATTCAGGGCTCTGCAGAATTGCGCTTTTTCGCGGTAGAAATAGCAGAAAATAGGCGGTTCAGTGGCAGGAGCATTAGCAGCTGCTAGAAGCGGCAAGAAGCTTACGCTTCGATGGTGCTTTTCCGTAGATTAAACAAGAGAATGCGTGAACTTGTATAGTTGACGAATGTTAATGGCGGCAGTTTGGTCAGAACGTCTCGTGTATATTCCCGTAAATTGTATTGCTTCTATGTTACTTTGCTAGGTTAAAGACAACTTTAAAAACAAGACAAGAAAAAAGTTTATTAGAATACTTTATTTTCCCTATTATCTTAATGATGTGAGATAATGATTGAGAAAAATCTAAAAAACCCTTAGTACTTGACAAGTCATTGAAGCGCTATAGATGACCATGTCTCGACGAATGGCAGAAATTCATACGAGCCAATATCGAGGGAAAACATTTTTGATAGTATCCTTTCGCTGAACACCAGATGTAACGGTCAGATGCTGTACTTCCACACAGCCCCACTTGAACGCGCATTTATAGGGTTAGTTTCGGTACACACGATTTCTTCTATAAGTACATGGATGCGTGTAGTGTTATACCCGACTTCTGTAAAAATGGAGCGATATCCGTCAAATGTTGGCCGCAGCCGTCCTTGAGGTTGCTGTGTATCGAAAATTCTGAAATCGTTGCAGGGGCTAAAAGGGTCGATAGTCAGGACTTAGGATAAACTTAGCCTTCAATAACTGTTAGCGGTGACATTTACTGGGGATTACTAGGCGCTGGTGCAAAAGGCGCTGACCTGCTTCACATGGAGCGTGCTTAAAGACACAATTAGCATTATGACAAACCAGCTAGCGTTGGTGTGAAAATTGATTTCTTGTCCTTGTTTCGGGAATGATTTGTTTTCACTGAAATGTGTAAAAGATGCCCGCAGTTACCGTGTGCGACGAGCTTCGACACAAGGGTGTCAGCCCTCCGGCCCCGAAAAAGAAACGCCTGGAAGGTTACTCTGTCACCGCGTTGACAGCTATCGTAGTGGGCAATGCTATTAAATAGGTATTACCGAGAAAACCTTTTCACACAACTATACAAAGCAAGGCTGCCGCTGCAACGACAGTGGATTCTCTAAATAAATGCCAAAGCCCGACAGAATAATAACACAGTAAAAGCAAATTATAATCATTAACAGCCATGAAACATTTCGGGCTCCAAATAATACAGGCCGCTACAATTACATAATAACAGCACCGATTTCTTTCAGCACTGTAAGAATGTTGAAGCATTACTTGGAACTGGAAGTTGAAGCCCTAGCTCGACCAGAAAATTCTAGTAAGCTAAGTGCTCAGTACCTTTTTTTTCCATCCTCGATACTATTAAATCTATATGTTGATTCTTATTCGGTACCCTTGCTTGGTAGGAAATAGGCGCTGGTGTAGGAGTGTAGTGTCTTCTATATGCTCATCTGGCAGTGCCTAAGAGTACAACATAAGCCTTTGGAGCGTAATTACCATTTTGCTCTAGAAACGTTTTTGAACGTCTTACGTAAACCTGTCTCAGAACGTGACAACGAGACGAAATGTGTGCCATGTTCATTGTATAGTATAAGCGGTCGTGCCTTTGCGGGACGAGTTTGCCTATTCTTGCAGATCTATTCAGACGATCTAGTAGCAACTTCCAAGTTTGATCACTTGAAGTCATTGAAATGTGTAAGGAGTACGTAGGCTATATTATTACCATCGTAAACAAAGGAGAATACAGTTTGGTAATCATCTCCTTCACTAGAAATATGGATGATGTACAATGTTTGAAAATTTAGTATTTGCAGGTTAAACGCTTCCGGACGCGCATCGTCCCCACTAGAGCGCCAGAAGCAAGAGCAAAAACTGCCACGCTAGCGTTACATCAGCAAATCTGTAACGAAACGCAGTCTGGTGTAGCTGTTCATGGGCCTTTTTGACCTGTACATATTTGAAGGTCGATTGAATACTTCTTCGTAGGCCAATATTAGAACATAAATGGAATAAAGACAATATCTGTTGCACAAACTCGAATCAAAACACTGTTTTAACTAAATAATACCGAATTAATTATTTAAAAAACAATTGAGCCATTTATAATATTTTCTTTCTTAGATTAAAATATCTTAGTATAAATTAAGCGTAGTTAAAGGTAGCATGTAGGCACTAACTCAAACGTCTACAGGATTGAGCTGCCTGAAGTGTCAGCCTAACCTTTGTAGATCTAATGAAATTAGCGATCAGCAAACGACTCTTACGAACATCTAGGTTGAGCGGTATACAGGCTGTAACCTTAAGTTATTCTGGTCGTTAGCCACAATTATAGGCAGTATTTAGGCACGTTTTATCAGCAACGCCATGCCAGGAGCTCTCAATGGATTCCAGTGTGTATATCTCTATAGTTGATGAAGTCGGCGATATGAGCGGAACACGTGGTGGCTAGATAGGCGGTTGCTCTTTACGGCATCCTTCTGTCGGATCAAATAAAAGCGCTGTGACGTTTTGAAGCATCGAGGATTTGTCCGTTGACTTGTCCTAAATTGTTGTTTTTGTGCTTTCGTCAGCCTGAATTTCTAGAAACTTTTCTCTTCGGAAGATAAGTCGAAGACTTTTACTCACATTTGAGTGCCTCAAAATGCACCCTCAACTCAAGCCGATATATCAGCAGATTTATCTACATCGGTACACAGGGTTGATCAATCGATTCCTATGAACTGCGGTACCTTATTACATTAACAACACATAGCCTTTCTCCTCTATTGTACCAAAGAATCACACTTCAACATTAACTAGCTCGCAACGGCCTCTGGCACAACAAAGCTATTGTCTATATTTCGTGTCAACACGAACACTCTGTTACCGACGCTTAGTATCAACGTGAGTTCGATAGTTTTCAACTTCATCAGCACTAGGGATCTCGTCTCCAAACGCTCCTCGCAAACCCTAACCGATTGTTCATTGTTCGAGATCCACCGAATCGCGTACTTCTCTTTTGAATGCTTTCGCCTTTTGTTCTAAACACAGAGCGATCTAAAAACAGCTACCACAATCCTACAATCAAACCGGAAAGCACCAACCAAAGGACAGAGCTCATCAAATATGCTTTTTTCACCCTTTTGTAAATCCAGACGAACATTTGACCGGAGCTATAAGATTCAATTGAGTCACACTGGCAATGTCTGCCTATACAAAATCACTGTTGATCGAGTGCTAAATCGATTACTGAATGAAGTTCTCGAGTGACTAATGGAGTCGTTCAGTTTTCTGCCTTCGGAACCGCACTAATCATCACCGTGAACACACGGGGTCAGCGATGTCCTATTTTTCTTAGCGGCTATGGCTTGGCGCCCGTCCGATCAAGCGATCGTTCGTTCGTTCGTTTGTGCTCTAAGTCCGTTGTTCTGTTCTCTCAGTCTTTGTCTTCGTCTTCGGAAATGCTTTCCCAGGGCTCCATCAGACGTTTATGTGTTCTCTCTCTATATTAGACTGGTTATTGTCTTACTTGTTCTCGTATCCCTTTCAGCGCTGATAATATTCTTGCTAGCGCCGGTGCTACGACTACCGGTGACCAAGGAACGTCGATGTCCCTGAAGCTGTCTGTATTGCGCCAATATGATATTGTTAGTATCGGCGTTTACGCTAGTCGTCCTTATCATAACCTGCGTGACTTGAGTTAGCCTACCCTGGTCGTCCGTTTCCCACTCGAGTCCATCCCCTACCCACCGCCCCGCACTTCAGTTGTTGCGGCGGAGCTGTCGCCCCACACGTGACCCAGCTAACGGCTGCGGCAGTTTTAGCAAATCGTCTATAACGATGCTGCCAGCATTTGAAGTGTTGTTGCTGCTGATGTAAATAACGCTGATGCCAAGCGTCTGCCAATAACCGGCGGAAAATACGGCAAAGACATCGTCGCGCAAACAGCTGAACAGGCCATCTGCACCGATGGCGTTCCGACAGCGACAAAAGCGGCGTCAACAGCATTGCCTGCGCGTGCTGCAATGGTTGCTGGTAAAAATGCCGGCGGTGTATAGCTTTTTTAGCGAGTTTTTTTTTCTAGGCGGTACGTGCAGGCAGCTGTCTGCGAGCAGGCTGCACGTACCGCCAGCCTGGTATCGCCATCGTATCTGACGCAAGCCAGAAATTCGTAACCTTTATAACGACCGGTCCCGCAGTTTAGCTGGCACTAGTACTATTATTACGGCAGCTGTTACGCAGACATTCTGTTACGTACTCGGTTCTGAAAAGGGTGCGAGATTGTAATTAAGCTGACGTATAAGGCTGGAATCTCGTTTTTGAAGAAACATGCATTGCCTATGTATTTCGTGTCAGCTGGATATTAAAAGATGTAGTAATATCGTTGGCAGTTCAACGTTACAGGGTTTACGGTCTTACAATACATGGGAGGTGAATATTGTTGTGATATCTGGGCTTTACCTATATAATTGTCGCTTTATCGGCGATTGGCGCAACTCCAAATCAGTTTGTCGATAATTCGCAGCATGCAGTAGAGTCTATTGCAATGGGTTCTTGTAAAATTTGCAACATTATACGTCGTCGAGAAATGTCGTCACTTCTCTCAGCCAGTCGAGCCTATATTTCTGTATTCCTGATATAGGCATTCGTCAATAACTGATGGGTTCATGACTCGATGTCTCACCTCAAACCGAACGCTCTTACGGCACTTCAACTCCTGAGATGGTCTATTAGCTTTTTTAGTCACAATAGATTTAATAGCCAGTAGTTTGATTACCTTAAATTAACGTAGGCTCTATTTTACATCTGTCTTCGCCGCCTTACACGACCTTAAAGATGCGTTCTCTCTGATTACATATTCAATGTAAGCCTGGTAACATTTCACGTTATAATTTTCCTTCACTCAGAAGTCGTATTTACAAAACTGTGCGAACGAATAATTGACGGTATCCGGTGTTACTGCTGCTGAAAAAAAACAAGCGAGGGCATGAACGTGACGTATGTGCATAGCTGGTCAGATTACGCTTCTTTCAAGCTCACGTTTTTTTGAGATTTTACGTTCAGTTCAGGAAAATCAAAGTCTGTAGCGTCCTCATTATAAGACTGACCTCCGGAGTGGTTAGTGCCAAAAGGGATCGCGTTCAACAGAATTTCTTGATAATGAGACCCTCGCTGATTGACTGGACTCAAGCGTAACGATATCGACGCTGAGCGTAATAAATACGCCTTGACGCAATAGACGCGAAACAGCGTGCGCAATTTCCCCTTCGCATAAGTACTCGATTAAAGATCGCGGATATACACGTATACGCAAATGAGACCATCTAGAATTTTGTATCTCAGCTTACGTATGTCTTATGCGTTATGTAATGAAAACAAGTATCTTATCTAATAATAGTCGTACAACAAATTCGAAGTCGATTCCATCCACCAGGCTGGATTGTCCTACAATTTATCATTAATTATTATGTAAAATTTTTCAATCCGCTCCTTCCAAATAGATCACGTTCAAACTCGATTCACGGCACAATTTGTTTGTCTCATCGTTAATTGTTACCATTTATCTAACAGTGTAATATAGATACATAAATACCTGAAACAAAAAGTTTCGCAACATATCACAGGACACATTACTTTTAGAGATATTTATTATTATATATATTATTAGAAATCCGCTCTAGCTCTGTGTCGGCAAAGATATTTTTAATTTAGACCCCTTCTCTCCGGATGCTTCTGCCCTTGCAACTGATCGTGTTCTCAGAAAATCCTCAGCCAAATAGTTATCGGCGATTTCTTCTGGGAGAGGACAATGTCTCCGCAAATATCGGATCGGTATTTTTCCAGTTACGTTGTCCCCGGACACCAGCATCAATTTCACCTGCTGATTGAAGCCTGTGATTCAGCAAACTGTCATCCCGTCTGTGATCACTGCCGATAAGTTCATTTGTCGCCATATATACATACATACATACATACATATATATACTGGTTGTGTCTTTGTTCAAATGCTTGCCGGCTCCGTTAAAGTCGCTAATCTTCGCTCAGAATCACGGGCAGGGGAACAGATGGAAAAAAAAATCTCTCATAATTTTAGATCATCATCGACCAACCACCTCTGCGGTGGACTTCGCGTACCGCGCATCTTCAATAGTGCAAATGCTGTACTGCAAAGGTGCAACAAACGCACTTAAAGAAACTAAATAACGTAGCACAAGAACGCTGAGTAGAGATTGTAGTACTTGTCCCATTGCTGATTCACTGTTCCGTTATGGCAGACTGCGGAACGGTAGCTGGCGCCGTCGTTGTTCCGACCGTCGTTGTGATTAATGCTACCGTCATCATTACTGTTCTAGCTATTAGTCCTATTTTCGGCCTCTGTTTGTTAAGCGATTAGCGAGCTCAGGCCAAATAACGTCTCCGATAAGAAGGACATCACTAGCAACAGAAGCGGCAGCTTCTATCATCGCAGATAACGCAACTCTGAGAATCATCGAACAGGATGCTATTCTCCTTGAAATACCGACGAGTTTTTTACATTTGCTCCTTCTATCTTTTCCTTTGCGACTCACTGACTCACTCACTCACTCACTCATTACTCTTCAAGCCTCAAGCTAGGATGTCAACAAGCGTCGAACTACGAATCCTGGTGGAGTTCTCGTTGCACATGTCTACGTATGATGCATATACATACATATGTGTATGCACCTAGAAATACACGATGCACATGAGAAAAAGGATCAGTGTAGCTGCTCAGCAGTAGGTTAAAAATGAAGGCACAAAAATTTTAATGTAGCAGCGTAAGTATCCGATAGTATAAAATTAAATGTGGAGCAGTGCTCGATAGACCGGCACACAACTACCCGCACCCACGCAGATAAATAAGGGTCCTAAGGTGGAAAAGTACTAGTTAAAGTAACGTTAGTAACAAACGTTTGCAATCAATCTGTCTGTGCTCAGGCATCAAATCGTTGTTTATTGAACCTGTGTAGTAATGTTTATGTATATTACGACTGCTTAATTGCGTTTTTCACGTTTTTTGTTATTGCTGCCATTGTTGTTGTTGTTGTTAAAATTGCTTTAAAAAAAAAAACAATCAAAAGCCGATTTTTTCATCGTCTTAGTCAATCTGACATACTTCAAAACTTTTTCGAACTAGGAAATTGGGAGGGGCAGGAATAGCGTACTATTAAACTACTGTGTTGAAACCCTGCGCCCTCGTCAATCGTTAGATGCGTCTCTGCATTTCAGTTGCTAGTGGTAGAATATACATCTTGATGCGTCATATTGGCGCGTGATACGATTTTCACCTCATTATCTCAGCGGATCAAACAGCAGGCAAACACTGCTGAGCCAAACTCCGTTAGACCGGATATGATAATACCGACTGGCGACATAACTTACGATGTAATTGTTTTTCCCATGACACACTTTGATATATAGTTAAATATATATATTTTTTTTTCGTTTCTGTATTAATACCTAATAATAGGACCAGTTGGCCAGTTAAGAGGCTTAACTGCCTGATTCCGTCCCAAGAAGAAAAGAAAAACGTAGGAACTTTCCGTGGACCAGTAGTATCGCACTACCGGCGGAACGTGAAACTGTGGGTCTTTTTAAAGTTCTCATTATTTGGCATCTGGCAGAGACCGCTAACGATGTAACACGTCGAAGAGGCGATGCGAAAAATATATCATGCAAATCACAGAAACTAGACAGTCCTATTGCAACAAAAGAAAATGGGTTGCCTTATCAATATAGCTACGTCTTTTACATAAAGGATTGGAGGTAGGCGGTTAAACAGTAGTCTCGAATCATGGCAGATCTTGATTTCAGTCTTGAATAGCTGTATTATGGGGCTGTCATGTGGCTGATACATACAAAAATTGCTGATATTTCAATGCGGAGGCTTTTTGATGTTGCCTATTTGATTTTGTCCTTGACCCTTCGAGCCTTTGTAATGGCATATGGGCATATCGGGTGCAGTTAAAAAGTCGACTGTTTCAAATGTTTTTTTTTTTCAGATCACTTTAAGCAGCACGCCCAGTATAGCGGAAAAGTAATGCCTAAGAAAACACAAGTACAACAATTTAATTTCATACTTCTTGCGCCTCTACGGGGTAGGAGGCGCTGTTTATCAATGACGTCAGTTACAGTATGAAGCTTGAAGCTTTCTGGGTACCTACTGTGTCGCTGTTTTTATTACCTAGTTTCTCACGGAGAAGACGCAATGCGATATTATACAATCCGTTTATAGGACTACGGTTTCTGCTTTGTGTGGAGGTGAAGGTTGTAAAGGGTAGAGGAGTTTCGATGGCTAACAACAGTAACAATGCCGTGTCGTCACAATATTAGTACGATGGCTCTTAGGCTAGAAACGGCTGATCGTGATCATATATTGTGGTGTTGTTTGCCTTAACAGGACAGCTGTTGGGAGTTATGGCGATTGCTATGCCATCGGTGCAGCAGCTTCTGCGGACTGAATGTCAAGGGTTTTCTTCCAGGCAGCCGTTGTTTATCGATTTGGCCAATGTCTGTCCCCTATCTGATCCGGCCTGTGAGTCAATGCAAACTAACTCCCATAGCAGTTCTAGCTTTGGCATGGCACACTAGTGAAGGCACAGTCATTAGGCAGTTACTGAACAGAATAACACGAATAAACATTGATGCGTACATTCATGCTATGAGCAAGATGAAGGGCTGATGAACCGGTTGTCGCGACTCGCGAAGTTAAATAGTACTAACAGCAATAACAGTGTCGCTACCTCAGGCATAGCTCCTCACGGAGTGGAGGTGGAGCGAAGCCGGCAGCCAACGTATATACTTATGCAGAGACCGACGTAGCGAACCGACAAGCGGGCGACCGGATGTCGTGGCCAACGGCCTCGTCAGAAAAAGTTTGTTCATGCCAATTCCGAGAGGAACGAAAATCAGTAGATGCATTTGTTTTTAATTCTGTCAATGACAACATGCAAAAAATACGAGCATGCTTTTTATCGAACCCATGGTCATGGCCTGTTAAGGGCGGTGACGTCGAAGTTGATGGTCACACTTCGATTCGCTCATATTCGAAGCTCCAGTAAGTCGCAGTGGTAGAAAAACATATTCGAAATGACTGCAATCAATGAGATATCGGCTTCATTTGCTCTTTCTAGTTCTAAAAAAACACTGCTTAAATTTCGATAAAGCCTCACGAGCGAGTGGCAAAGAGGAGGCCATTTCGGGTAAACGAAGATTCTAGGGTTGTGCAACCTGTTTTCTAGTAAATTCTTTCCTATTAGAATAAATAGGTACTTTAACTACCAATGACATAGGATTCAATCGTTTCCACAAGCTCTAAGCTTTTTCTCCGGTAGCGCTATAGGCGCTGCTTCAATAATTTGTTTACTCAGCGAACCCTGAATCAATGAGGCGACGTTTAACGTCAATACGTGTAGCAGCACCTAAATACCCGAAAAGAATTACTTCACAATAGATTGGATGAATAACTTAGCGTAATTATCGCTTAAAATTAGTGACATTCTATAGTTGCGCAATAGTAATAGTCGGAAGGTAAATATCGGGCGATCAGCATGGCCCTGGATTTGATGATGTGATGGAAGATAAAGGGGAGACCTATCGCAAATGAGCAGTAACGATTTCACGCCAATCTGACCGATAGTATATATGTTAAATGTCATATATAATATCCCAAACATAAATGAAAATGCACAAAGGTAAAGTTAAAGTTTGTCCTTTTGCCTGGCGCCTAAAATCATTTACAGCACAGAGCAAGCTATTTCAAATTCAAGCATGATACTGCGTCAACCCAGTAATGCTTGGAAATGATAACGCTTGACGAGATACAGTGACGAAAATTAATTCTATTGATCTTAGCAGATGCGGTAATGTTAAAGAAGATCTATGTAAATCTTAACAAAATCACAAGCCTTTGTCCAACCAAGTAGGCCAGAGCGGAAAATGCCTCTGTTAATCTGTTGATCACTTACACTATAGGAATTTTCTGTTCGTCGAAACATCTAACGCTATCTGGTTTAGGTGTTGAGACACCGATGTATTGTTTAGGTCGATATAGTCATTTAAAACTAGTTTTTTTTTAGGATGACTCCCTACGAGATCGAAAACCTAGGCGATTGTCTCATGGTACAGGAACACAACAAGAATAGTAGACTGCCTATTGAAAATCCCCGGATTACATCGTGTCTGTTTTCGACTTTTAGCAGTGTTACTTATCGGTAGACGCGTATCTCACGATTTGGATATCTTCACTATCTTCACTAAGTTTCTAGTGTTTGTATTAGGTTTACTTATTTTTCTCTTGGCTACATAATAATGTAACATCTATTGTTCGAAGTAATTATATTGCGTCTTCCAGTTGCATTTATGTGGCACTTAGGCACTCCATAAGTTGTAAATTTTCCACAGTTACATTGGGCAGTACAGCAGATATTGGGCCCTTTTCGCATCGTTTCGCACCTAAATACAACTTTTGGCCTGTTTAATTTTCAGTGTCATTACCGTCACGTTGTAAACACACTTGTTTGACCCATACATTGTTCAGCTCTTCCTAGACTACACGCGGGCATTTTCTGAGGGCAGTGGGACACCTTGTCTTCGCACTTCACTGCTAGCCCATTTCCACGCGAATAAGACAACTGTTTAATGAAGAACAGAGACAATGCAGAAGAAACGCAGGTACTTGAAATATACGCGAATACAGTATACCTGTGATAATGACGGTAATGATGATCGTAATTATTGGGGGACAGTGAGCGGGGATCAGGGGTTCAGAAAAGTGTTTTACCGACAAGATATGACAATAGTTGTGCAGTACATATGAGTGCGCGTACAAACTAATTTCGTTGACGCCGGAGATAGGCGGAATCCGGCTCGCTTTTTTTTTTTGCCCCGCAAGGGAAAGTGTATGGCCAAGCATTCCGGATCAGCAAGAAACAATGACCTCTACTCTAGCTTCAGCGACTGTATCGGTGTTAGTGGCCGTTAGGTGTTAACATTTGGCAATTAACTTCGCGTCTGATGCTGCCGTCAAAGGAAGATTACTGACTATATACCTATGAACTGTATATTTTTTCGTACAGTCATTGCGAATAAGCCTAGAGTAAAGACGATGCGGCTGATACTGGCTGAAGAAGTAGGCAAAGTATACTGGCTATAATTTTCAATCTACTTATTGAAATTCATAGAAGTAGTCATAGTTAATTTATATCAAAGGCGATAAAGAAGAGTATTTCGAAATTGCAAAACGTGCTCGAAGATTTTATGGAAGAACTTCGTTACTGGTGTAGCTTGTTCAAAGGAACTGATGGTCCTATTGAAGCTTTCATACTTGTATACGATTTGCCGATGGAATAGGTCATGGATGTCTATTCAAAGTGATCTAAGTGAACAGGGAAAACAACAACTATAACAATGTTACCATCCTTCCAAGCAGCTTCTAACGTATATAAGTATATGCTGCATAAATAGCTAAAACAGGTACGAAATCGCATTATATGTAATAGAAGAGTAACTTTTTAGTAAAAACCAGAAAGAACAGGAATACTGTTTTCACTTCTTTCCAGATCTCGTTTCTCATTCATATTGACTTGCTATTGACTGAACGGCAGCTGTTATTATAATAATTAAGATACATCGGATAGCGAAACTAAGGAACGATAAGGATTGTTTTATAGAAATCAGGAACGACTTCGTCAATAGATCCCATCAAGCGAGTAATAGACTAGGCATAGTCAGTAAGTTACTTACATCAAGCTTTTTTAAGCCTTCTGAGCGGCCAGATTTCTATTGCTTAATATTTCAGATATAAATGAGGGATCCTTGTAAATCAGTTGAAGGAGCCTTTAGATGTTCAAACTGTGAACGCGCAAATTATCAAGCGGCATGCAAGTCTGCCTACCATAAGTATTTTGCTTCTCATTTTATGTGTTTTTTTTTTTAATTTAATTTATGTTTATTTATGAAATATGAACATTTTAATGAGTAGTTGATTTGATTTAACGATCTGATAAAATGGCATAAAAAATATAGCATAAGATATCTAGATCTGGATAACATTCACCTCACGCAAATAAAATGCACTTCAAATATGGAGCTCCAATTGTGTTGAATATTTTCTACAAAAGTCGTTTTGCATGTTATTACAATAATAGTAAATCGCCCGCTTGGTTAAGTAGCAAAAATAAAAAATACAAAAGTGTCGTACGTAGAAATAATGGAGAAATATCGAGTACCGAACAAAATAAGCGTAATCCTCAATGGGTGCTAATGGCAAAAATCAGCGATAGAAATGCGTGCGCAGTTGGAAAAATCGGCCTTCGGTTTTGATGGACTCCGTAAATATGGTGAGGAAATAACTTTTTTGAGGGTCATAACTACGTTGGGCGAAACATAATTAGAACTTGGCAGAGCTTACGGAAAGCTCGATAACCAAATAAACCTATCAATCAAGCTGAAATAAAGCTATCAAACAAACCATACCGCTTGGTCACCATCGAGTTGACAAAAAATAAGCCTATAACGGCAGCATAGTCAAGGTAGTATGTGTTGTAGGCAAAAGTTCATCCGTTAGTCGTTCAGTATTTGCGCTACGGTTATATATTACGAAATGAGTATAAAGGTAATTAGCAACAAATGCTCGCATCACTTTCGTAAGACTTTTCAAAGACCAGCCAGGTAGAGTTTGTTCATAGCTTACTCTACGCGTAGTGCGACAACTTTCGTAAGTAACCACTTTTCCTTTGGATTTTTTGTTAATAAAAGAGCTTCATGTGGGTTAAATTTCGACCTATCCGGTTCCTAAAAGCTCATTACGAATTAAAAATGTTTAAAGGGGTAACCCAAGTACAGAAAAATGTCCTTAGAAGTACGTAAGGTCCTTCTCCTACATACCCCCGTCTAACATAATGTTCCCTAAAAAATAAAGAAAAAAACAAACCTATTCGGCATTTTAGTGTACCCAAAACCATCATAGCTTACTGCATTAACCTACCAAAAGATTTTTAGCCCGCTAGATAGCTAGCCATGTCTGACCTTATGAAATCCTTCTATTGTATCGCGACATATCGTTAGCGGTGGCAATTTTGTGGCTGTCACCCCCCAGCCTAACAGCTACGGGGACGTCCTTGACTCAGTCGGCGTATGATTATGCCTTCTTAAAAGTACGTTCTAAAGCTTTCTCGGTACGACGACTCGACAGCAGGTCAATTTAATTGCTTATTAAGCTTTTGTCTTGTTTACAGGGTCCTCCCCCCGCCCCTGAAACAGTCTTAGCCTATTACCCATGTCAATATTTCTAAAAGTTTGTTGTAAAAAAAAGGGGGGGGGGGTGCCGCCCCACATAAGAAGGACTAATCGAGTTCGACTCATATAAACGGCGTATTTCTCTACGCCCGTGAATCGATATTAGACTATGGCTCCTAGTCCCTCTTGACAATTATTTCGCATACAGATGGCCTTGTCATCCACTCAGTTCTCTCTAATGTCGTCATCGGATTAAATTACGTATGCGATTTGAACTTGTTGTTTATTTAGGTAGAATCGTCACAACTCACACTTCACCACAGCTTTCCTTCATGGAACAATTCGGTGCCGTTACTGGCTTTCGCCTCTCTCTAAAGGCAACTGACTTAGATAGCCTCCGTTATGCACGCCGCCGTTGACGAGCAACTATTTCGGCGATGTTCCTTTTATAGGTCTTCGTCACTTAGCATCCTCCCCAACCTGGTCACTTCCTGCCTGACTTCTTACAATTCGCTCAGTGTATAAGCAAAGACGGTGCTTATTCTGTGCCTATCGCAAATAAATTAGAAAATCAGCCAGAGAAGCTGTGACCGCTTTTCCTACTTCTTTAGATGATTTGGCGGCTATCCAGCGTTCACGGACGGTACCACGTCAGCGACATGCCCTTAACTTCGGCGTCGAAACATAGCAGACTATAGCGCCTTAGTTGTTGGTGCTGCTATTGCGCCCGAGGCTACCAAGAACTCTAACACTGTCATTGTGCTTAGCATGGTGAGCATCGTGTGGAGAAGACAAACTGTTGAAGCAGCTCAAATGGTCGACGGCGGCGGTGGGGGATTCGTCGGTATGCCGCCTTCCTCTTTGAGTCAATAACGAACGAACTATTCGGAATACAAGCATGCGATCGATAACGATAGCCAGTCGGCAATCGGGCTAACGGGAACGTCTGTGCTAATCTGCTCTGATCCGTCGGCCCGTTGTTTGCCTTGTTTGTTGCCTTATCAAACATGGTTAACCCCAGTGGGCTAAGTTAGCCGCCACACCGCACAGCCTCGCACCATGCTGCATCGTTCCGAGCTGGGCCGGATAGCGGTGCGCGCGAAATCTTGAGGACTGCGTCTGGCGTTATTACTGCAGCATAGCGGAAGAGCCATCGGTGCTCACATCTGAATGAAATACAGACATTAGTCGTGAAAACAGCAGACTAACGGGGAAGTCTAGTCTGGCCAGACTCCGAAGCAACCCGTCGTCAATCGCCGTCCAGACAAATCGTCCTTCTCAGACAGGTCAGCTGGCAAGGCGGTAAAAGCAATAGTAGTTGGCAATGCTTGTTTGTAACCGTTAAAAGCACATATCAAGCAGTGTGCCCGTATTAATAAAGAGGCTTCCTTTTCGACTGCTCCGGTGGTTTTTGAATTCGTCTTTGACTCAAAATGTTGGCAACGTCGACAGCTATTGCCGTTGACTGTCGCAGGTGCTGCTGTCCGTCGACCCATTTCATTCCACTTTGTATCAAGCTCACTTTCCAGCCTTCCATTTCCCCCAGATCCCGCATACCTATGGATATCCAGGCGGGCCAGCTGCTGCAGCAGCAGTAATAGAATTCAAAAATAAGTTTTACGACTGTTACAAACGATATTCTCTCAGTACATCAATTGACACACGAAACTATTCCCTCACGAGGCACACGAAAAACGGGTAGACCCCAAAGCTATAGAGCTGACCCGAAAAAAAGAAACCATTCTTACCAACAGCTTGGGTCTTCTGAAGTTAATAATGATTATGAAGCTATAGTAGATGCAGCAATTTATAAACATGTCCCTGAGTAATTGTATCTATAAAGAGAGAGAGGGGGAGAGGGAGAGAGAGAGAGAAACTTCTAGAAACCAAGTACTCAAAGAAACTTTATATGGGGTCTAAAAGCTGAAACTATAGTATTAGCTTGATAGGTAATGTCTGTCTTTGCTGCTTACTTGTGGAATATGCCCGGTGGCAAAAAACAGCTTTTCCGACACTTTTATTCGTTTTTTTTGTTAGGACATAAAAAATGCCGCTCTCATCCAGATCAAGAGAGTATGTATAGTGAGAGCTCTATAGCTAAGACTATTATTCAAAGGTGGCATGGTAAGTTTAGAAATGGCAATTTTTTTTGTTTATAGAATAAATTCGGCCCCACTTTTCAATTTTGACAAGGATCATTATAATAGTTTTTTGCAGGCGCATAATTAGTAGATATGTCTCGGGCCCTCGACTCTGGGTTTTACACGAGTATGTATAATTGAACCGGAAAAAAATGTTTGCTATAAATTTTTATGAGACAAATCAAGTTCTGTGATCTTGTTATGCTATTGTTTGACGAAAACTAAAAAAAAATTGAGGGTCAAAGAAAATTAATATATATCAGATGAGCGCCCAATTAGCTTAGGAGGAATATTGTCCAAAAATCATCAGTTAAGATTATTTAATTTGCAATGTTTTGTCCAATATCAGAGTACAGCCATAGACAAGCAAGTGTTTGGCAAGCATTAGTGGACTTACCAGAACGTAAACTATCCGTTCAATGTTAATGTATACGAAATGTACTAGTCTAGAAGCAATGGGATTGTCGACATTATGGTTGTCGTTTGAAAGCTTTTAGATTATCTAGCTGACAAATGTTCACCTATTAGTCGACACAGGTAACACCACTGGAGAAACTCTGTCATCGTATTTGGATCATTTATTTGTCCGAAACGGTCCTAGGTATTGGACACGTTGTACGGATTGTACGTCAACAAAAACTCGATAGATAGCCCGATTTTCCATCATTAGTGAAATTCAAGTAGCGGCGCGGGCCATTCAAATCGTTCCTTTAAATGTCTGTGTATGTCCGTTTCAACCAGGTAGTTAACTGAAGAATATTCCAATGAACGGAACACGCTGGTACCATAACAGTCATATAACGATCGTTCGTGCAATTTACACAGGTATTTCTTTGACCTTCAAAAGAGCAATGTGATTACAGAGAACAACAACATCGTATAACGGTCATCATCAAATGAATGGTCAAACCCACTTTCTGAACCGAACGTACCAACGCAATGCACCAGACTCGGTGGCCCCTCACAAATTCCTCTATTTATTTATACTTTTATTACCATTATTATTATGTTTTTAAGCAGATTATAATTGTGTCCACGCTTCACAGCAAAGCCAGTTCAGCTAAATTTACTTAGCGTAGGTGTTTTAGCGCCATTTGTCTAATCGATTGCCTAATTCATCCAATTTGTGTGTGTTCGTGTGTAACGCACCAGATCTGGTGCTCGATATTATCTGCGATGATGTCTTAAAACATTACCAAACTATCAGTACAAGCTGTCGTTCCAGATCGAGATAAGGTAACACCAATTCAGCTAGCGCTATTATGCGCCGCCGTCTTATAAATCTAACCCTCCCCCTATCTAAACAGTTGAAAGAAATCCCGCGCACAGCTTATCTTTAATCATTACAATCGTCTAGTTCACATAGATGGTCAAGCACTTACCGACTATGCAGCCGATTAAGTTGTCACTGTGAAACGCAAGAGTCAAGCTAGTTCCGCTTGAAGACCTGCTGCCTCGCACGCTGTCGTAAATCCGTCTTATCCGTAGATTGTTGCCACCTTCTGTAGGGTTTGCGCTTCTACTTCCTTTTACTCTTCTGTTAAGTGGAAGCTTGGCCGATCTCTCATCACCTCATCGGGCAACTTAACCCTTGGCACGCCGTATTAACTATAGGCCGTTCGTTTTACACGCGCACTTCTTTCCTTCGTACTACCGCCCAATATGAATATTCACTTGCACGCTCTCGTCAACTGGCACACGCGATTGGAACACCACGAATTCTATAAGGCAGCACTTGTCTCACTAATTGATCGCAACGAACCGCTCTGAGAACTCTGAAGAGGTTTACAAAGCAGGTGGAGCTTGGACGGCGCGTACAGCTGACCGGCCTGAGAAACAATAAGCAATTGGAAACGGCGTGGCGTCCTGCGTGCCACGAGTCGACCCTGTTTCAGATGGGACGTGTACGTTCTTCACCAGTTGTACGACGAAACTTGCAAGATCTGCACCGTGAGCACGATCACGACTGACGGAACTATCAAAGCGCTCAGTCGTTTGGTCGACCTGTCTGTGTGTCGGCGTCTCGAAACGACCGCCGCCGCGCCGCCGCCACCGCCGCCGCCGCCGCCGCCGCCGCCGCCGTAGCAACGCAGCGGACACCTTCACCTAGCGTTTAGTTGGATGAACCACTAACGCCAGCAACTCAGCTGCTGGCGCCATCGCCGGCACCATTTCTCTTTCACTCCCTGACTTCCCATCCCAACAGAGCGGAAAGCGTGTGTGTTCATAACAAGCACGCTGTCAGTCCTTCTCACTCTACTCCGACGCCGCTGCTGTTAGCGGCCGGTGTTGAATGATTGGCTAGAGCTGCTGGCGAGCAGACAGGCGCGCGTGCAACTACCGTCAGCGATTTACTGTCTGTAGATCTGGCAGTGGAGCTGGCCGTAACATCCGCGCCAGCGGCGGCAACGACTGACGACAAGAAAGTTCGCCGTCGTAGAATGGACGAGAGTGCGTGGACTCACGGATGCCTTGATAAGCACATGTGGGCTTACGAGCATAAGCAGTTCTGCGGTTATTCATACGCTGGCGAGAAAAACAACTCTACCGAGGGTTAGCAAACGTTGCTGGCTGCAGCGAATCCTATAGCAACAACAATCACAAAGTGGCGCGGATACAGACACTGTAGTTTTGGTAGCGTGACAAAGCGCTCGACGCTCTGAGCTTCTACTACGATTAACATGTTACCACTATTAAGTGCAATTGAATCGTTGCACGACAGAGCATGATCATGTTTGTCGTGCTTGCATCCGAACGACGACATGACTGTCTCGTTACTCTATAGTAATCCCTTGAAGAACGTACACCTGACGACGAACGTGGAGGTGTTCTTTGGACAGAGAAATAAGCGTCAATCGTCTGCCATACTTCAACTTAACCCGGCTTTATCTGAATGAACATGACGAAAAACAACACAGTCCTGAATTCGGCCATGTACCTTTGTATTCGGTCAATGCTGGCTGTTGTCGTAAGCGTATTAGCCCATACAAATACCCACACAGATACACACACACACACACACAATCACTGCAGCAAAACCTGCAAAAAAGTAGAACAGTTCAACTTCAGTAAAAGTGTTAAGGGTTATTATTATTTATCTGCTTTGCTTTTTAGTTTTTCCCCATCGACGTTTGTGAGATAAAATAGTGTTGGGTTGTTTCCTTTGCTTTCATTAAAAAGCAAAGTAGATTTCATACTACTACAACCAGGCAAGTAGGCTTCCCAATTCCGTGGAGCTGTCACCCGCGTGATAGGCGCGTTTGCTGGGGTCGTTTGTTGGATTTACGGATATCGGCAATTGTTGCCGTCGAATCTGGACGGACGCAATTTGTGGCTAATAGTACCAATATTGTCATCCGCTTGGACTGTGGTATGCCAACTGGAGGCAACTGAGCTTGAGTGCCGTTTAAGGGCAAAAGCGCGCGCAAAGTGCATACATGCGAAGACGAAAACGCACCGTCTACCCTTGCGAACTAACATAATTGTGTAGTATAGATTGGAGCGTTCCAGACGCCGCTAATGTCATACGTAATAATAATAATAATAAACAACATAGGCCTTCTGTTTTGCCTTTTAATGAATATAAAGCTTTGGCTGAAACCTTTCCTGGCTCCAATGCCCGCTGCGTCGCGTTGGCAGTGGGTCGCTGCGGTGGACAACGCGCGACTGGCGAGTCGGGGCCGGTTAAGAGGCCAGTAACGATTTGCTCCTAACAATAATCTGGTCTTACTGTGTTTGAAAATGTTGAATAATTATAGTAAACATCCAATGGATTTTTATAGGCCTCTGATTAAATATGTGTATATAACTGAATCAAGATCGAGGAAGACCAAGTTTTCTGGCAAATTCGGCTGGTTCCGCTCATAGCAAGGGGATCCACCAGGAACATTTTGCACGAATGCGAACGCAGCACCAGATGGCCGGGAGGCCCTTGCGCCTTCGAAACCTTAGGAGGTTATTCGGCTACGCGTATCCTACTTTTATATCTGGCAACGACTACCGCATTTCAGTTAGCTTAATCAAAAATTTTCAACGTTAAGCTGATGACCGCTGGCTCGAGTGTACCAAGTGCGATGTACACAATTTTGTATCGATAAAAATATACTTTATTTAACTCTAACATCCACACTAGATTAAGGAGTGCAATAGCTGTTATTACGGAAGCACACAAATGTAGTATTATGTGATAGTCGTCAGGGAATAATCTATGCTGTCATCTTTTGCACTTTCTCCGTGTGGTCCTTACGAACACGTATGTAATTGAGCGTACGAAAGACCGATACTTTCGGGTATTATGGCACCATAATGCTTTTCTATGAAATTTTTGTGGGAAGCTAGCTTCAGCCTGCAGGCGTTTGGGAACTGATGATCAAAACCCTGTAGATGAAACATTAGCTCAACTCCTTTTAACACGTGGGCTCTTAGTAGTCCCATAGTATGTAAAGTAAAGATAACATAAGTATTCAGATTCCTACATATCCTGCGTGCACCAGAGCGCCGGGGAAAAATAGGCGCAGTTTCAGAAGTTCGTTACCCATTCCAGTTTTTGTGTGTTTACCACATCCAACTAAAACTATTGCTCAACGGTCTTGTCACGTTATACACCGTGACACCTCAGATAACACCCGTTGTTTGAGAAAGCAATGCATAGAGAGATAGTTACTCAACGAATCAAACTGTTAGGCACTTAGACACGTTAAAGTCCTTCAAATCTCAATCGGACCATGGATTAAAATGGGGCCGAAGCAGCCAGCCAATAGTGAGGTCTTAGCCAATATTCAGTAAGATAGCTATTGGCGTTTAGTTCTATGCGGGGTTTTACCTGCCAAATGCTGACGAAGTGAAACGCACGTTGTTAATATGTTGTCCAGCAGAAACATGAACCAGGTGCCTCGAAGTAGCGCGTTCTCCCTAGTTATTTGTAAAGAAACCCATGTTTTTTGGGGTAAAAACCTAAACATTAAACAAAAATT
This sequence comes from Varroa destructor, assembly GCF_002443255.2. Taxonomy (NCBI): domain Eukaryota; kingdom Metazoa; phylum Arthropoda; class Arachnida; order Mesostigmata; family Varroidae; genus Varroa; species Varroa destructor. The sequence goes on along the minus strand of NW_019211455.1, from coordinate 52,712,919 downwards.
AAATAAGCCTGTTGTGTCGTAAGAAGGAAATAGCTCCTCGTAATATATAAGCACTTTTTATTTGTGCTTGATTCCTGTTCTAGTTCCGTACTAAGTAGAGCTCGGACACACTCAAAGCGTAAATTGGGACTCAGAGTGAAAAATCCTTACAAATTATAATCCCAGCTTATGCAAAGATCACAAGCTAAGTATAAGGTCAAAAGACAGTGTGCATATCGCAAAAGGCAGAATTGCTCTGTCCATGTATAACCCTACAGAACGAGCTGACTAACTTTATCCTGTGCAAGAGGACCACACGTACCTCTTACGTATTTCTCAACAGATGAGTTTGTCAGCATATGCGCTAAAAAGATCTTGATTATAATAGATATATTTTATTGTTCACCACTCATTTTTTATATTACATACAAAAAATTACACTTTATTGTTATTAACAGTTGCGTTTGTTGATTGAGAATATTGTAGAGCTAGTGTGGTGCGCTGTCAATAAAGCTTAATTTAAACTTAAGAGTATGGAATGACAAAGGACTAAAGAAGAATTTGCGGCTGGGCTATAGTACTGCTTGAGCAATCATATCTAAACAAAGCCGGAGTAACTTTTATACAGAGTCCAAGTGACGCAAGCGTAATTTCGTTTCTTCCTTCAATGCGGGGTATACCATTATTATTGCATCCGATACTTTTAAAAAAACAGGCAGAAAAACATTACGTCACATCCTTTCATTGTAATAAAAACACCATCTTGATAAATCGCATTTCTTGCATGAACTCAAAAAGATTCTGCTTTCTACGAGCACAGTTTCATCGGAAAAGTCCTCTCGCAATAACAGATCTTGCTGGATAATGAAGAAGGCATCAATCTATCTGGGCAACAGTGACCCAAACTGGCCTTATTAATTGTTGTAAACCCACTTTTTTTTCTTACCGAACAATAATTATTTGATTTCTCTGTCTCAAGGCAATTATTTTTCGCAATACTCAGCTACATTTAAAATCTGAAAATCTCATCTTCGAGAATTCAGAGTTTGTATATGTTCATTAGCTTATCACCAACTATGATTCCAGCCATCTCGTTACTTTCGGTGATTGCAGACGACTGCAAAGGTTCCATGTGTGAACGAAATTATCAAAGTCTTATTTTCGTAAGTATCCGCTCAGACAATCGGTAATCGATTAAACCTTCCGGTTGGAAAACTCTATTCTACCATCGTACGGCACAGCTTTATCGAAGTCGAAAGAACATGGTGTTTTTGTTGTCCACGTGGCAGGGTGATGGATTGGATGAAGTTCTCGCCGATCTAAAGTTAGATTCATTCTTCCATGATTATTGAGTTTTGACAGGTGACATCCGAACATCTCGTACCGAATATTATTATCTCGAAAACGCTTGGTCTGTCCTTGGTTATGCTAACGAAGCACGCACTTCGTCCTTATTTTTCCTGCCTTTATCCCCTCAGCCCCGGTTACTTCACTATCTTCGGTTTAAAGAAACGTTCGCCTCACTCGTGCAACTCAGGTAGCCCGTAACGCCGTTTTGCCGTTGAAGCAGGGTCAACTGAAGCTCTAACTTGCCTATACGATAGCAGAATTTGCGCAATATTTGCTCGCTTCTTGCATGACACTGCCATATAAACGACAGAGGGCAGGAGCGGCTCTACGAATCGGACGCTGATAATGCTACGTGGTACAATTCAACAACGGTCTGTCCGTAAGGGGGCACTAGCGTTATTTTTTGTCTTCCCCTTATTCGTATTGCTAGGCGCTTTAATTAAGGCCTAAACACGATTCTTGACTAGAAATGTAGTTCCGGTAGGACCGGATGATATAGATCAAAGTAAAATATGTCATACAAATGTCATTTACTTCGGGTGGGGAGGTGGGGGCAATGAGAGATTAAAACGAGACGGAAGATCAGCAGTAAGGAGTTGCTACCGATCATGAACGCTTCAAGGTAACCCGTGACTGTGAAGCGACGTCGATTATGTATCGATGTTACGTAACGCCGAGGCAAGCATATTTGTAGCATTACTGCGAACATCCAGAAATAATTGTATAGGAGACCATACGTAACAATCGTCATGAATTGTATAATATCTATTTTCTCAAGAATGTATAGGTGTAACGCAGGCTGCCGAACAAATTAAATATATTACCACTATCAGCCCCACTATTATACCCTAACTCGGTTGTAGCTAAAGTGGGCTACTCAAATTTATTGGCTCTATGATAAGTCAATAATGGGTGGTGTGGCTGTTGTAGTAAACCATTTGCTCTCTCCGCTGTAAATTATCAACGCGGCTACCAAGTGTCTTCCGTTGTCTTCGTCAACGGATTGCTTCGCTTTACTGACCTGATCACTGCATACGCATTAATGGTTCATCCGACATTTCGGGAGACGGCCAATTCTCGCCGTATCGCTGTCGCTACGGTTACTCCCTGTATCGTTACTCGATACACTCGCTGTCCGGAAGCTAAATTCGCCCGCCTCTGACTGATCGGTTTCTATTTTTCGATGCCCCATCGATGACGTCAGTCGTAAATAAGTCGCTAAGCTGCACGGCCGTTACTGCCATCTGCCCGCCAACTGCAGTCATGGCTGCTTCTGCTGATTTCGACAACAACAATGATTGAGAAATAGTCAGCACTGTACCCACAAAAAAACGTAAGCGGTGGCCACGCATGCAGACGAATGAATACCGTACGAACGATAGTTACAAGGAACATTATCTACTAGCATGCAACTGCCCCTGCTCTAGCTGCTGCTGTCGGCAGCTGGCGACCCCACTAGCGACTATCTCGTCTGAACCGTACCGACAGCGAAATACGCCAGTGCTGTTGCCGTTGTCTATAGTTTGCCCCGATAACACCGCGCTTCGTATGTAATTCTGTGGTTCATTTCATTTAGGGACTGCTAAAAATAACGAACGATTCCTGGATAACCTAAATATCGTTGTTACATCACGGTAGCGTGCGACGTCGACACCGGTCATGATATTCGGCCAGTGTGATCCAATTGATAGTAAATGTGTGTAGACTACCAATTCCAGAGAACGCCGATACAAATCAGATAGAAGAACACACACAGAAAGCTCGTAAATGGACAAATTAAACCATCGCCCTCGGGTGGTCGGACCCCACCCCCCGCTCCCCAATAATCTTATTTCAGTGAAGTTTATATTGCTCATTAGTTTTTGAGAAAATAGTGCTATTGTAACTTAATCGCGACAGAAAAAAAAATATGTACGAACGCACAATGGATAGAAGATAAAAGCCAACTAGCAGAACTGAGCCGTTCTGGGAATGACGAATATGTCGTCTCGCATTTGGATAAGTAGTATCATATATGTATATATGCATATATGATGCAACAGATCGTATTATATTGGGCATTGATGATTTACGCTACGTCTAATTAAAGCCCATCGGTGCACGCTCGAGGCCGCTGGCCGTGTGGTGCCCATAGCCATTACTGATCCCATGTACTGTATGTTTGGCGCTTCCCTGAGGCGCTGGGTCTGTTCATGCGCCACTCCTAGTTATAGCTCGGAATGAGAACCTTCTAACTGCTAAAATAACCCAATTAGTAATTCATAATCGTAGCATTAACAATGACAATGTTGCTGTTGACGATGCCGATTATAGCATCGCAGCCAATATTATAATATACTGAAAAACAAAACAGCTTAAATCTTATAGAAAAGAACAGAAATTGAGTAAATCACTAACTGGTACAAAACAGTTACGAAGTAAGTGAAGCACAGATCAATCTATATACACATCGAAGTTACTATTTATTCCCATCTCAAAAACATTTGACGTTCACGCACATGGGTCAGGCAGAAGTACGCATACCTGTGCTTGTACGGCACAAGTAAAAAAAGACAACCCTTTAGAACCTTAGGCTCGCGAATGTGCCTTCGGCGTGACTCATTTTAGCCCTTACATCACTGAACAAAACGCAGTCACCACCAACAAAAAGCCGAGCCTTTTCATTTAGTGAAGAGATTGTGTCCAAATGAAATTGGAAAAGATAATTCGATCGTCTGAGATTCTGCAGCTGTGTCGCTGATGCAACTGCTTTGAAATCCTAGTAAATAATGATGATTATTATTCAAACGGATAATTAGGCCCGAAAAGGTTGTCGTCCCGTGTGAAATGATAAGAGTTCGCTGCAGGCTGGATGAGACGCAAGACAAACTACAGGACTTCTAAAAAAACGTGCACTCTTCTATCGTCTTAACGTTTTTCAATATTGCCTTTTATTTGCGTAATGACGTTATTAATTAGCTCGCTTTTTCATTTCAATTCTTCTGTCGCACTGCTAACATTTCTAAGGCAATCTGTTGCTTCCATGGAATACTTTTTCCTGGCGTTAGATAGAACCTGAGTTGAGTCCGCCGTCGTCGTCATTAATGGTCAACATTTGTCTGGGTTTAGCTGAAAGGGTAGAAAATCCTGCCAAGGACAATAGCATCGTTTCCGAAACACTAACCAAATCATTCTTTGGGCGAAAGTCCTGAGTGGCACATATTTAATGAACACAATGTCGTCTACATATCGCACATCTGACTAAATGATGTTTTTTCTTTTTATAACTAACAATAGACCACAATCTGCGGGCTGAAGAGGAGCTATAGCCATTGTTTCGAGAGAATTTCTCATTTGAGAATAATTTTAACAGCTAATAGCCCATAGAAAAGCCTTAAAAATCCACGCAGTCTAGAGTAACGATTAACGAATGTTTAATATGCCGGTACTCTTAATGAATATACTGGGCATCATGAAGCAAACAGGACAGAAGAATCACATTGTCGTACAAACCCAAGCCAGCGTTTAGAAAGTGTGTTACGCTACTATGTATTCATCCATTACGAATAATCTCGTCGATATATAGTAGCGTCAACAAACATTTACTTCAGCGCCATCAATGGTGCAATCAACCAACTTTCAAGACCGACAGCCTCGTCTTCCTTACGGAGCAAAAGCTCGTCGAATGTTCAATAACGCGCGATAATTACCGAGGCAATGATGGCAGCATCGGTAACGCGCTCGTGCAGACCGGCGGCCGCGGAATCGAGCCCGAACCGAATTATGCCTCTCTTTGGAGAGGGTTAAACTAATTGGACGATATAGTTTCCGGTAATGAACCTGCCCTTACGAAGGCGCTAGCTTCCTTTTGGCTCCCTGTCGGTGTTCGTTGACGCCTATCATTGAAGCTTCCAGTTCTGCTTCTGCGGCGTACACCTGTTGCAGTACGGTGATCAAGATCTTGATGACGGGGTGCTGGCCGTTAGTTACGAAACCTCGGATAATAGTCTTGACTGCGACACCGTCAAGGGCTCCTAGGGGAAAAGCCAGGGTAAGAACGATTATAACGATCTAGCAAGACACTCAAAAGCTTTCTATCCGTCCGTCGTATCCACTTGTGATCAATGCCGTTCTCAACCGTGAACCGCAGGTTTGATTTTTGCTATAATGTTTACTTTTGCAATGCATCAAGTGATTTGTTATCGAAAAAAAAAAAAGCTGTATTACGTGTTGATCGAGACTACCTTTAAAACCGACAGCAAGAAGGACCCTTTATAACGAACCTCTGCACAATTCGATGGATCCTAAGCGAGCTGTGGACATACGTCACTCTAGACAGACAGGTAGAAATGTTCTAGATCCATAACAAACACGAGGCTATAATCGTGAGTTGATGTGCGAGTGTTCGAAATAATAACGTTTAAGCCATTTCTAGCTGTCTATTTCATCTCTGACATGATGTGCGAAATACAAAAAACAAACAAAAAAATTACATCAAAATATTGTACGAACGAATTGTAAATGGACCGTGTTCTAAATTGTAAATAATGAAACTCTTAATATCTTTGCCAAGGTTACAAATCGTGATTATGTCATATGCCTATACGATGCGCAGGCACAATAGCGAAATAAATATTTAAAATTGAATAAATTGTTCGTAAAATACCCAAGGACAAATAGGCAATCATACGCAATATTGATAACGAGAAGACACGTTTCCAAAACGAACTTGCGATTAATAAGATATATAAAATTAATTGTACTTTGATACGTCAGCACGCATCGAAACGAGACAGACTGTGTTGTAATACTTAACCCGACCGGAGGATCGCGTTTATATGAGTCATGAACAAATACCTATGTATTATAGATGCTACGAAGAATTATACTATCACGTGTTGTTTTTTTGGCTTAACCGAGTTCCTGTACGAATATAAAATGTAATTGTCTGCCTAAACTGCTGAAGGTCGATTAATAAACCACTTCGCACGATCGTTTCCTTTTTGAGGACTCTAGAAACACCTTCAGCTTAACATTGTTAGTTTCAATTTCGTATTGGATTGGAAGCTCGGCCAACTTAATTTCCTTAACTATAAGTTTTCAACAAGTACAATGGGAAAATTGCCGGTGTAATTTTCTAATATGATACTGTCATTAAAAATAGTTATGACTTTAGATAAAAACACTTAACATGTAGCACTTAGTAGATTACGATAAATGTATTTTCACCCAATAGAGCTCTTTATGTGTACCAATTGTCTCATTTCCCACGGCAGCTGGCCCGCAAAGACCACGTAAATGATACGGGTCATCGAATGATGTTTCGTAAATATAGTAGCTGGAAGCGGAACAGGTCAATTTTCCGTTTTCAATGTACCCACTCTCGTTTGTTGCTGATTCTTGCGTTCGCATTTAAAAATCACAAGGCAAAAAATCTCCATCCAAGTAGACTAAAAGCCAGGAGCAACTGAATATCTACCCAAAGGCAAAACTTTGTTTTACATTGCTGTGCAATTAAGAAGACGCTGGTTTAACAGCCGTTGGTTGGTTTTTTTCAAAAGGCAAACTGTAACCGGCCGCAAAAAGACCCTAATAAATAGATAGGCCGAATATCCTCACAGAACCTTTCAGTTCAACATGGAACCAAGAGGCGGCTGATCTCCTAGCAAGATAGCATTGAAAAATGGAAGTAACCTGCAATCAAAGTAAGCCTCAAAGGAAAACCCCTAATCGATTTTATTGACATATACAAAAACACCGATTGCTCTTTACTATATGAGTAATGTGTTTGTGTTTATAGAGAAATACAACCGAATCGTAGGAACGTGTAAACAAAAAAAAATGCAACTTTTTTTTTAACATCTAGCCGTTTATAGACGATTCGTTCATCCTAAAAAAGATCGCTTTGGACTGTATTATATGGAACGGCTCATTGCCGATGTTCACTATTGATTTGTGCTACTTTACAAATGCATTCCAGTGCTCACTGTCGCTTCTGCATTTATTTCCTAGCATCTGCCGGTATATTCTTATATTTTTTAACGTTTCACATTTTCAACCGTTTCAAAAAGTTGTTATTAGACGCCATACAAACCAAAAATTCGTCTTATAACGATTCCACATCTATATTTTCCGAGAATAAGTGAACCCCCTCTGAAGAAACATGTGCACGTACCAGTTGTTTATTACATATGGCCTAGTTCTTTGAGATAATTTTTTTAATCAAAATAGTCCTCAAGGAGCACGGCAAGCGTTCAACATAGGTTAGAAACACTTGAATGGATCGCAATGGATGATTTCGTATTTTCTGCCTTTGGTTAGACGTAAGCATGCCACGAAGTGACATAGTTCAAAATACCTCAGAGGGTTCTGCGCAGCCGATGTAATTAAACTGTACGATATGATTAGAAATGAACACCTGCCTGTGCTGTGATCTATTGAGAACCTGAATCGTCTATGTTAGGGGTTGTCAATTCGAAAAACCAATGTACGAATTCCATTAATTATCTTCAAACTTCTTTGTAGGCGAAACAGTTTATACAAGCTCATGAAACCATAGCGCTGCCGCCAAACGAAGGAGATCTCAGGCAGCGACATCGATCCACACATCCTAGGAGGTCGCTTTTGATTTTCTCGTTATTATTATTACTATTATCAGATCGTTTACTGTGAAATGGTATAAACATTATGGTCATATTTCTATAACACGCGCTACACAGTTATTTTTTTTACTTATTTTTTTTTTCGTATTTGAGGTACATTTTTAGTTTTCAGAGTATGAAACCGTTCGCTGTATTGTCTCTCGGACCTCTAGCGGACGGGCCGTGGAAAGGCAGCAAATAGGAGTTCCGTACTGGAAGAGTGTAACAGCGGAGACAGCTCATCGTACAAATATTATATCCGGTGAAAGTTCTACTACAAGTTATTGGTCTGAACACTTCGGGGCAAAAAAATTCAACTGAGGAATTAGTTTTACGCAGTACACTTTGTCAAGCCTCTGGTGGAAGCCGATTCACTACACGAGTGTTAGAATACAGGTTTAGTAGGTAAAAATAGCATAAACGTTTATTTAGGCCCAGTTAATAACAAATCGAACACATGATTTGAACGAAGATCAAGAACAAGAGGCTTACTTCGCCTTGCTCCAGCATTACAATAGTGACCCATTCGTGCACCGAATTGTAAGTTATAATGAAAAATAATACTTCTCTCTATGGATGATGTAACTAGACAGGTGGAACGGTATCCTCAGAAATATACTACTACAAATGTTTATTACGTCCATTGGGTAGGTTGTTGCAGGTTTTGTCTGCTACAGCTTCACGAATATTGCTTTGTCGATTAAAATTTTTAGGGGAAATGATAAGACATCCTATTGTACTACAATGCGTGTCTTCGCGCCACAACAGTCACGACTGTAAAAGTGCAGGTGTTCCTGAAGGTTTTGTGCCGTCCATTACATCTAACAGCAGCTGCACATAATTATAAACCTGGCATACCCAGTTAAGGCTGTCTGCATATCTGTTTAATGCTCATAACGATATGGTGTAGCAGAAGGAAGTTCAATCGTTCGTAGTTAGCTTTGTAATAGAAGAACGCAGGAATGTAAACTCTGATATCGGGTTATATTAGCCGAAACGGCAGAGGTAAGGCCCGCTTTGTCATAAAGAAAGAATCACTAGTATATATAATATAATAAACTAGAAAATATAATGTAATAATTGTCTATAGATGATGGCTGTAGATATATTTATTATTTTGCATATAAGTTCTATAAAGCAATTTCGTTAGAACGTGTAGTGTTAAGAAAAGTAAAAATATGCTTCGTCACTTTTTGCACGTAGCGTATAGCGACTCCATATAGTGCACGTAGGTCCGGGATATTCAGCTTTAGACTAATAGGTGACACCTGTAATTGACTTCTCCTAAAAAATAATGTAACATAAGATTATTTCTAAAGCTATAATTATAATCAACCGGTTAGGCAACTGGCATTTGTGTTCACTATATTGACCGTATGTACAAGAGGATTGCTAGATTATGAACTCTGTAGCCTTGTTGTTTAAGGCTATCCTCCAGAATCTTCAGGGAAATATTTATAAGAGCAGTAATAATAACGATTTAGACTATGGGAACGAGCTTGATTTTTTAGAGAAAATGACGATACTAATGTAGGAATCCTTGCACAAGAACCTTGAGCTGTCTCACCAATTGACATGATACATGATGAAAAGCGACCCAGGGAGGAATCAGTCGCAGTATTTCAAATTCCAAATATGTTCGTCAAGGAAAAGGCGGACGCCTCAACCTTTGATTACGAAGGACAACGAGAAGTAACCTTCTGAAGCAAGCTATATGTCACGCAATACGGCACTATCTTTGAGCCAAATCTTTGGCTGTTCTAGGAACAGTGCTAGGTGTTTTACGCCGTCTACGATTGATAGGGTAATACCGATCAAATAAATCCGCAGTCAAAAATCTACATTCGACGCAGTTCTTCCTCAGGCTACGCTGGTTTTACAAATTTTTTTTCACCCTTGTCGCGATGAATATGATGACTTAATCGTGTTCGACTAGTTGTACTAATGGCCTCTGTCGGTGGCAATGCTTCGACACGCAGTTTAGAGCAAAACTCGACACACGTTTGTGCTAAAGACAAATGGAAGAGTACGTTTTTACCGTAGAAAATATGAAACAAGAATAAACCGATTATACCGGTATCCATATTACGTCGATAACAACACTGGGTTTATAATGACAATCGTCTTTTGTGTTTGCTCTACTTGGACTATACAAATTTATCAGTGAGGTCATAAAACTGCGATAATTTTTTCCCACAGTAGCGTACGATCCTATGAACAAAAGCAAATAAACTATAGCGTCTGCTAATGACTAACCATTATACAGCACTATTCAACGAGTAACGTGCATTGTTTGGTGAAAAAATGAAGAAAAAACCTATAGTGAAAGGACATACATTTTAGGGAGCTTGAAAATGAGCTCTGCCAGAAAACAAGCCCGCCCTTTTTATAATATTTAGTTTAAGTTAAAAATATTAATACTATAAATTATGGTTCAGTATTTAAATTTATATTCTCTTCATTTTATCTTATCATTGCTGCTTACATCAGCTTTTTGTGTGAAATAAACCACTCGTCGCTCCAATCACACGCAACGTTGGATATGTAGCAATAATAAAAAACACATTGAGTGACATCAACCATATTACGCCTTATTAGCAAATATATTGCAAAAATTACAAAGCCTGATGAAATGACACTGTACAGTATAATGCTAATGAAAGCAGCCTGTAACGTATCGTATCAGCAGATCGTCGATGAGAGGAAAGGAGTGTGGGGTTACTTCCGAAAAGCAAATTCGTATGCAACTCAATGCAAGCATTCAGTACGAATGATTTTCGTATGGTAACTGATTGTTGCGCTAAAAATAACTTCTGACAGATTAAGTAATCGCATTCGATTGCGTAAGAGCGAATGGCGTATATAAATGCCATCAAGATAATCTTGCCAACCGATGGGTAATTGATGGCTAAAGAAATTATCGGTGTGATGTCTTATGACCGCGTGATAGTCGCAAGGAGAGCACAATTAATGATGAAAACTAAGTAACCTTGAAAAGTCAAGAAATACGTCAAGCTGAGAGTTGATTAAATAACTTTTTATTCATATTTTTTTTCTATTTAATAGGATATTTGATTTGCCTCAATCGATTCTAGATTTTAATTGCCTATATTTGGGTGTCGTCATCGACTATTCTTACACAGGTAAAAATAAGATAATAACTATTACTAAAATTAAGATTGCAATTTGGAGAAAATGTTATAGAACTAACACTCAGGAAATAATAGATTTTAAGCATACGCATTAATCAACGAGCCTAAAAGTCAATTCAGTTATTTTAGATTTTTTTAAAATTCTTTTTGCGGTCTCCTGATAATTATAACACTATGTAACTAATACTATGTAAAATAAGCGTACATTGATTGCAACGTCACTTTAAATAGAGCTTAATGAGCAAATCTATATTTTGTATAGAATTTATTCCGGATGAACTCAACACAACGTTACATGTAATGAATGCAGCCCGTATCTAAGTTTTCATTGTAGTAATGGCCAAAAGTGCTTGGTTTCGTACTGCCAAACTGTTGTTCGTTTCACTAGCGAATTCAGCCTATTATGTCAAACGCAATGAAGTAAAGAAATAATTTTTAAGAATTTTGAGACTCGTGACGAGTTCTATAGGTTATATATAAATATCTTATATCAATAATCAGCAATAGCCTCGTATCATTCTAGTCAGGAAAAAAGCCACGAAACTAATCGAATAAATTACGATACGAAAGATCAGACATTTGAAAGCATTAAGCGACTTTAAGCCATGGCCTCTAAGGCATGTTCAAACATTGCAACTATAGATATGTGCATTCTATAAAAGTAAAATATAGTATTCTGACACAAGACAAATAAGCTTCTTCAAATGGAACTAAATACAAGATTTTATTTCATTGCTTATCGGTCCCTCTTCGACTTAATTGCTAACAATTTACGCGCATCATTTTGGCGGTACGAATTTAAGGACAATCTGGTGATGTGTCCTCTTGAAAATACAAAACCAAAGAGGATTGATAAAAAAAAAAAACAGGTTTGACGCTGAAATAGTTCAAAACGTGGCAAATAGGTTTACCAATGTTTTTAGTACCGGGTGACTGCTACTAATCGATGTATGGTTATTCGGGGAAACCAGCAACTGTGCTAGCTACATCACTGAAGATCGCTCTCAATTCGTAATCCTAATCTTGTCTATGTAATACTATATGAAGAAAGATATTTTTAGCTATATATGTATATATATACAGTTAATTTTTCTATCCCCACTAAGGAACTAATTTTTTTACTTCGTTTGCAAGAATTTGACTACCTTGCTTAACTTGTTTTTTGAGGAGCTGCAATTCATTATTATTTTCACTTCGAGTACTGTAAATCATAAATTTTCTGCTACATTATCTTATCCAAAAAAGTAAAGCACATTAGATTTCAACTGAAATGGCACTACTGATACAACTGAAGGACTATTAAAAATGTTTATCTTAATGATGATGTAACATGGGATAAAATTAACGAATACCAAAATCGTCAATAGCAGCAACTTGATGAAAAGATATGAAAAATAGGTGTTTGTTTTCGCAACAAAAATAATTTGCAAAATGGCGCAATTCGAAATTTGGACTGAAATATTTCTTTATAATAAAATGTTTCTAGCCACCCTGATAAAAAAGAAAATGCAGTGTGTTACCTGTCTTAAGTACGATCGGGAAGTCGTCAATCAAGAAAGCAGGAGTAGCGAGATCCGTAGGGACCGCAGGATTGAAGATTGCTTAACAATTAGATGGATTACAACAACGACCAAGCCCCCAAACTCACCCGTCTAGTTGACGAACCCTCGCGATTTTCCAGCGTGGTCAAATGCTCAGCATGTGAAGCACGCTCAAGTTACCTCAACATAATGTGTAGAGATTGTGAAAATCGTAGAGGTGACGGGCATTGAAGTGATAAATAATCTAGAGTCAACCAGGTACGTAACTATCCTGAAACGACAACTTGTATAAGGGAATTTTGAGACAAGAAAAAGACCAGGTAACGCGCAAAAAGGCACGAATTCTAATTCAACTGAAGGAAAACAATAGGTAGTAGAAGTAGTCTATGGGTTATGTTACAACTGGAATTGCAGTAGTAATCGAAGTAAAGACTCATGCGGTGTTTTTAAACATACCGCCAAATAAACATAGGACGGGAAAAAAACTGAAGCTGCTCAAATCGTCAACATTATAATACTGTAGGTGACGCGAGCACCAAAATTGGCAGCACGAAGATTGGCTGTTGATTCTTAAAATTGAACTTAGACCTCGCATTATTTGGATTATGCGAGCATCAAATCGTACTAGACTGGCCAACACAAACCGAGTTGTCGTTTTACAACCTGTGGCGAAATAATCAAAAATGCTATCTCAATTTTGATAGTACTAGATGCACAGTGAGCAATTTCAATGGCTAGACTAGTGCTCGCTCCTGATTTCCATCTAGTCAATCTGGTGAATGCCGCAACGTGACATGTGTATCTCGTGGGTAGAATTCGTGTGACTTTTTTTTAATCTGCCTATAATGAACGTCACGAATATTGACATGACGCTGAGAATAACATTATTAAAAATGTTAAAAAAACGTCGCAGCCCTCGTAAAAAGTCATCTTTGTTGGCATGCTAAAAAGTTTATCATAGTCTCCTTCACAAACGGGTATCTGGACACGGTATTAGCAGAAGCTTGTGTACATACAGCTTAAAAGCATGACTGAAGGAGCAGAACAGGTCAAATAAGAAACTGCAGCAATTCTTCTACTTCAACATTTACTGAGTTCTGGGTACCCATTTGGTCGACCAGCTAAGCTGCCTGTCGCATACACACAATAGCGTTTTGGCCGCGTTTTATTAAGCGCCTTACACGACCATTTATATATATATATATGAACAAGCTTATGTACTTAACACTTGCCGAGTGCGGTATTCAAAGATAATATTAGGCATGGTAGAATCGGTACGCAAGTGAATGAGGCACTACAATGGCCTACTAATACCATATGGATCAACTCTACTTCATATAAGAGTCAAAGCTCAAAGCTTGCGTGACACATTGAATGTGTATGATTACGTCGTTCAAGCAGTGGAGATGCATATGAATTATGAGTTACGCAGAGTGGATCAGCGAAAAAATACGAGCAATGAAGGGGCCAATGGATCTGGATCGAAGAACAGGCTCACTAAAAAAACTTATCTTAATATGATAGGAAATATCAGATGATATATAATCACATTTGGTTGCAAAGACTCATAACAACAGTCTTCATGTTACTTCACCGCGGAATTTCTCATTCGTGCATAGTACACCTAGCATGTACACCTATTACATACTCATTTCAATTACATCAACTTTGTTTTGCAATCTACCCAGTCTCTCAGTCTCTGCATGCCTTAATTGCTTGCTCCCATCGTTAAAATCCGTTTCATTGTCAAAAAGTATTTTGTTTTGTTTGTATTTTCAGAGCTTTCGATGTCCTGAGCGTTACATACTGATCTACGTCTTGCAGTCACCCTTCTTCCTCAACCCGTCTATAGCATCATCTTGCAGAGCTACCTTCTGAGGGCCGCCTTCGCCACGTACGTTTATTCGATGATCTATATATGCCCGTCTATTTCGAGCCACCGTTACCACTGTAACCAGTTAGGTGGCAACTTTAAAAATCATCCTCACCATGCGTGCCTATTCTTTGCATATTTTCTGGTTGTAGCTGTTTTTTTTTTGTTGATTATATACACACAAAGAACTTTTTTGCAGCCAGCACTCTATACCAGTCCAAAGACCATCGCACATGACAGCAAACGTGTTGCCACTGTTTGCCCTAGCCAAGGAACAAATCGATTTAGGCGGGTCTTGCCCAGGCGATAGCTTGGAGTAATGCAGGTTTTTCTCTGGTCACCCAGTATTGGTGTATATAGACATACATTTTTGCTCAGACTCACAATCGCAACAGGGAAAACACTTCTATCAGAGATTAGCCCGCACCCCCCTCTTGCTTATCGTGTGTCTTACTTGTTTACAATCCTCAGTGCGTGAGCACGCTGCCAAACGATCTCAGCTCGTGGAGGCGCTCCACAGCAACAGCGACTGTTAAACCAATATCAACTGGCACAGTATCACGTATTATTCATCTTTCGATATTGAGTGTCTATTTGTGACTGGACAGCAATAACTTCACGCCAGGCTGAAGCCATATAACTAATCTTTCACGAATTGCCATTGTTTAGTGTCGTGTCACTAGGAAAGGTGCGAATCTGTGACTTCGCTCGAGATAGATCGTGCGTATGCCGAAAGGTGACATGGATGCTCGTTTACATTTTTCCGTGTTTAGTGCTGATACTGACGATTGATAAATGTAGGGCAAAAGACAAATCCTACACGGCACATCAAGAACTAAGAATTGTCGATTTGTTAAAGAGTAGATTGACTAGTGGCTAGTCAGTTGGATTCGATTTAATCATATATCGAAAGATAATATAACTCACTTATCTTGCGCTTTTTTCTGACAATAAGAGCAACAGCGATAACACAAGTTTTACGTAACAGTAATCAAGCAATGGCAATAGCTACTGTGGACCTCGCGCATGGCGAAGGGCAAGGATTATAGTGTGTCTACATTACTGTGTGTGTCAACTGCACCTAAATAAGTGTACGCAAAGCTAAATAATCTTCCACGCTCAGTAGCCACCTGCTGCTAAAATACACATAATGGGTTATCATTATTCATATAATTTTTCGACACTGGCGCCACCAGCGTCAAAGTCCACTTCTAGACGTGCCTGCTCCACAGGAAAGACTACGTGTGTGACGATATATCTCGTATTTGTAATTGAGGCTGCAGCCTATGGTAAGTCACTGGAAAATTTTCATGTTGTATTGAGACACCAAACTTTTACATTTTATAATACGACATCCATAAGCAGTGAAGTACAATTCGAACGTGGACCAATCGTTCAGCTTCATTATGTGGGTCAATCAACGTACCATGATGAAATAGACAACGATCTTAGTCGGTAAAACGAAGATAACACGGCTGCAGGATCGATCATGGTAATTCGTTCATTACTTGATTTCACTAAGCATGCTGTAGCGTCTTTCATGTGTGCGATTAGAGGCTGCAGAATTTAAAGTCTGTACAGACTAGCTACGAGCTGTCTAATACCAAAACTCAAATCATTTAGTTAGTCTAGTTAAATGAGCTGGTTGTCAGTGTATAATAGTCAACTACAGAACGGGAGAATTCTACCACAAATGTCCGTCGCTTAATTTCTTCTTTAGAAATCGAGTGACTTAACAAGATAACTTAAAAGTTTTTAATTGATTGACACCGAAACTCCCGAGACTTTTCGAACCTCTCAATAAACTGCTATCAACTGAAGTTAATGATAATGGGCGATTAGTTCACCTACATATCAATTAAGAAAAAAAGAGGCCTTGCCGCCTTTACTTATCTCTAGATCTACGTTTCGCTGGAAAAACAGTTGCACATTATTGATTAGAATATTAGGCAGTCTACTGACAGTTGCAATCTTATAAATTTAATACTTTTTTTCTTACCAAAGTGTCCTATAAGTGCTCAAAACAAACGCACCATTAAGTCAACAAAGCTCAAGCGGTCATGCAGGAATATTACAAAACTAGTAGTATTATATTATTCAAGATTTAAGCATGACCATAATTAATTATTGTCATCTACACGATAGTTCTATCCTGCTATGAATTACCGAAGTACCAAGAATAGAGCAGTCGATCTATGATTGTCTAAACTTGCCAACTAAACACATTACTAATGAGCTTTTCTTCGATGTATTGTTTTCTATGATCCGAAACGGCCGATGGCCATTTTAGCGCAGAATGCAGATCAGATTTTTGACGATGCGCTCAACAATGTAAAAAACACAACAAGGATTCGAATGCGCTTGGATCCGCTTCGGCTTGATGACATGGTTACGCAGAAAATCGTTGTGCATGACGTAAGATTCTAGACATAGTTCGAAGTTTCTCCCTAAATTCTATCCAGAATAATGGGCCTCACTTCCTTTGCTTTCGTTCCTCTTTATGGAACTTCGCTCGAACTGATTTAGCATAAACAACCGGTTTCAATTATGTGGAATCTAAATGGTAATAGACTGTTTAGGTACAACAGAAACAAAGAAAGACCATCGTATTTGTAAGCTCTCTATAATAATTCATAGTGAATTGAACATTTGTGCATGTATGTAAATCCATAGACAAACTGATGCTTAATGTTCTCCATACGCATTGTTTGCAAGAATTGATAAAATGCTTGTTTGGATAAAATATATATCATTAGCTGCCAGCATCATTTGAACAATTAGCCAGAAAGATGACAAGATTAGCGCGTATTTTGCATTTGTAATTTTTCTGTCGGTGTTTCGTACTTGTAGACATACTTTTCCGTTAACAGTTTTCAAATACGTAGCAAATAAAGATCAGAGATCTATTTGTCTGTTCTATTTATAGACAGAGTTTTTGTTTCTCCCTCGTTTTAGTTTCTCGCTGCTGAAATAAGAGATCGCTCGAAGTCTTGAGTGCTATTTCAATTTCAAAAAAAATAAAAACAGCCATAATTTCCCCTAATAAAAATATATATGTTTTTAAAAAAAATACGGATGTTTTTCACTTTCTGAACAAAGAAAATTTTGTATTTCGTATAACATTCTGAAGAAATCTTATGCTTGAGACCTTAGAGAAATTGGCCCAATGTTAACGAATAGGAGTATTAATAAAAATTCCAGCTTCATTGCAGTTAAGAATAGAAATCTATAGAAGGATCTAAACGGCCGAAATCAGTTTATTTAACACTAAAAAATGCCAGTGGTTTATTTAGATTACCATTCGTAACCTGCTCAGCCTGGAAAGGCAAGGCCCCGCATTGATCTCAAGTAGCAGACAAAACTTGACAATGGACGCGGGGTTGGCTTTTCGCAATGTCGTTGTTGAGGCCAAGTTTCGCCTCAAACGTGAACCGCGAGTTCTGCGTATTCGAGGATCGGTGTCTGCAATTCTGGAACGACTCGTTGCCAAAATTCGCCTGTATGCAAATGTAAGTTGAAGTTTAATTAAGCGTATATAGGAGGTGTATCTGGGGGGCAAGGAGCGTATCTGCTTTAATAAATCGTAGCACGTGGACTATTGGGGAATCAAAAAATTAGCGAACCACTACACCGATCTGGCATCGATTCAGCCTCATTGGTAGGTCGCAACTTAGGAACTGTAGAAACTTTCTTATACAACCATTTTAAATAACAGTGAGTAACATTAACAAATTAACAAAGATGTATGATACCGTACCAGATACTTGCAGGCACAGTGGCTCTGGTATATTTCGAAGTGACTGAACTCGGCCATCTACGTGTGACCAATCTTACGGGAGCTGGGGCCCTCAACAAACTCGCGCGAACGTTAACGCAACGATTCCTTATCGATAGGTGAATGACCAAGCTTATTTTAAGCCTCTTTTGCCATTATATTTTTCAGCAATATGTAACTAACACTCTTTTTGCAACAGTCACAAAAAGCAAAATATGAGTCAGCTATATGGACGTAATAAAGTCACATTTACCTAGGGCATCAAAAAATTACAATGCGGTTGTGCTTCAAAAACCTTGTATGTAAATATTGAAATATAGATACGTTACGAATGTAGGTCGTTAATTATTAATGTATCTTTTGTTCGCACATAGAAGCTAACTAGTCTTAAGGGTCAAGCCCATCGTTTTGTAATATACATAAGGTTTCACATTGTTAATTTTAATTTTCCTTATTAAGGTCGCTAATGCAATTTCCATATTTTCCGTATATTTACAACTGAAGAAATCTAGAAAAGATTCGACAAGTTATCCAGAAACGAGGTCGTGAGGCAATTGAGCAGACGCTTCGAGGGACCAATTTAAGTTCGCTACTCTGAACTCTGTGGAGGCTGCTAGCTGCATAGAGCGTATGGCATTGTCGAGTATGTACATAGTCGAATCGAACGGACTGTACTAGTTGTCTTCCAGTCCTATTTAGGGCACCCTCGTCTAACTAAAATCTTTTATGAACTACTCCATACTGCTCCATATATATATATATATATCTATATATATATGAAATACTATTTTATTCATTATGAATTAGAAAGAATAAAAAACATATCTTAAAAATCACGCAAATATTTTTCGTACTTTGAGAACATATTGGGTTGTCGAAAAGGTATAGATGACGTCATGCCACACATCTCAAACACATAGCAGGAGTCGTGCTTAGCTAATAGCATAAAGACAGGATTTGAAAGCTGACATTGAGCAGGTGTGCTAATTCCTTGTAGTGCTTTTGTTCAGACTCAAGAGAAATCGCCTTAAAGATGAGTAAAACTTCTGCACAAATTCACTATACTCCACAATTTGATTACCATAGGGGCATACGTGCTGTCTAGGCCCATAAAAGAAATGGTTGATATTTATGGTCAAAATGCGTTATCAGAACAAACGGCTCAGAGACGGTTCTCTTGATCTTGCTCCGGAAATTTCACTCTCCATCCATATCATCTCATAGTGGTCGACCAACTACGGGAGAAATAGACCAGATTATTGTGAAAATGAGTAGCTAAGATTTCGCCAAATTACCAACTATGTTTTACCAAACAATTGTAAGCCGTTTTAAGAAGGCTAAGTACAAAAACAGTTCGATGCTTGAGTGTCACACGAATTGACGCAAAAATAGTTACTCAATCGCAGAAGGTCATCGATGATCAAGATGACACACACACTGAATTTCGTAATAAAAAATATGTTAAATTTTGGCTTCAAACGGTATGTTGAGATAAACCAATGACAATGATATTAGATGTTTCATTACAATAAAATTGCCTGTAGAAATCAATATACGAAATAAATTGCTTACCAAACGTTACCACTAAAATTGATAACATTCATTTTGAATGCTCTGAAGTGTTCTATTGCCGTTAACAAAAAGCGGATAGAGGAGATCTAATATAAAAAAAAAAAAAAAAGATGGGACGCGCTTGCTAACCGAACTGTTATTTTCAAAACAACAAGCCGTTCGAAGTATGCTACCCGTAGATGTTGGCTAGCAGGACCATCATTAGGGCAGAAATGTGTAGACTTCATGGTCGAAATCATACTAATAACCTTTTAGGTATCTAATGTAAACATGATTTGATTGTGATTACTATCGGCCATTGTGGCTGAACAACACCTAGTGTAATAATCACAGTGGATTGCTTATAATGCGGCTTCAGTAGTAAGCTACAGCGTATTATTTACTTACACTCTAAAGAAGCTAGCTGGTACATTTTCTAAATTATTTTTCAACACGTCGTTTACGATAGTACCACAAACCGTTTCCCATTACGCCTCATTTTATCATAATCATACCGGATATTTACAATTTTATATATTGAACAGAAGCATAAACCCACGTATTATATATCTGCGAATTGGACTCTGTCATTAAATATTGCTTTTTAAACTGTAAAAACCAGGTTACTGTCAAATATATCTGCGTAGCCCGTTTCAATCACCCTACCAAAAATTTAAGCTAAACCGCTTCTACATTTCCTACAAAAGCAAATATTCCACAAAAAAAATCTATTTGCAAAAAACAAAATTTGCTGAACACTCTCTAATTGTCCAACACAAAACTCATGCCAAATTAGTGTGCTTAAAGCCGCACATGGACGTTTTATTATTAAATCCCACTTCGCGACAAGTTTCTGGCCACCACCGCCGCCATGGTGACGATGGCCTTTACTGTGACCAATAGCAGCCAACGACATAGTCCAGCACACATTTTCATGTAAGAAACAACAGTTGTCAAGTTGTTTTCCCGTGTCTGTATCGTCTTTTCGTCCATGCACGACTTAACGGTTCGACTTGGCGACACGCTCGAGTTCGTCCTTTTTTTTAATCGCATACGAGTTGGACGATCCCTTTGAAGCGTTTATGAGCTCATCGGCGAGGCACTCAGCAATGGTCTTGATGTTACGGAAGGCGGCTTCCCGGGCTCCGGTGCACAGAAGCCAGATAGCTTGGTTCACCCGACGTAGCGGCGACACATCGACGGCTTGACGTCGTACAGTACCAGCACGACCGATACGGGTCGAGTCTTCACGAGGTCCGGCATTGATGATTGCATTTACGAGAATCTGGAGCGGGTTTTCACCCGTCAGCAAGTGGATGATCTCAAATGCGTGCTTGATAATACGCACGGCGAGAATCTTCTTGCCATTGTTGCGGCCGTGCATCATCATCGAGTTCGTAAGCCGCTCAACGATGGGGCACTGCGCCTTGCGAAAGCGTTTGGCTGCGTAACGACCGGATGAGTGCGGCAGGTATTTGGCATGTTTTTCCTATAAAAAAAGCGAAACAACATGACGAGACGCCGAAATTCGTAATGGGTTTTGTAATGAAGTACGATCCCGATTTCGTAATCGATAAGCACGAACTAGTTCGGAAAAGGGATGTATACGGCCTTCTTCCGTACGTAACTGAAAATGCCATACAGGCATGTAAGCGTTTGTATTATAACCAATCATTATGATTATAATTTATAATGTTAATAAGATAACAAACTAAGAGAAAGGTTTAGATCCAAATTCTAAGCGTGTCTTCCATCTAATTTGTCCGCCTATGATCCAAAATAGAGCCACCATTGTATTGTACATTGCGAACTGCTTTTATCAAAAACACATCCTGTGTACTGACAAAAACTACTCACGTTTCATGAGACTGAATTGCGTGCGCACATTTTCGATTTGCCTCTTTCCTTAGAGACACAAACATGCACAGCTTGCATGTACGTACCTTGACAGCGATGTAGTCCTGCAGGCCAATGTCCTTAACCTCAACGTCGGCGGATGACCAACGGCCGAATAGCTTAATGTCAATTATCTCAGCAGCCACAACAGGTGCTGATTCTTGTACCTCTTCGGACCAGTCCGCCATATTAAATTAGAATTCTGAAAATTTTAACATAAAAAATCAAAACACGAATTGAGATAGACATCGCAATAAGATTAAAGGATGTAATGCACTGTAACAACATAAACACTGCCTTGCGGGGTACGAATAATTTACACTCGTAAAAGACGGGAGGACGAAAGATTACCTATAGGGATCGTCATACACTTCATGAAATACACCGGTGTGAATTCTATAGGCTCTCTCAATGCATTTGCTTTAACCGTTCGTCGATCTAGAGTGCATCACGACGCCTGGCTATGGAGTTTTCTTCACAGAAATCGTAACGTGCATATAAATCGCGTCGAGAAAAACCACCGAGAAACACATTTTGTATTTACAGCTGATTAGCCTTATCCTAAACTAGAAACTCCTTTAAACGCTCGTTATATTCAGATGCATCAAAGTGCTTCAAAAAACCCTGCTGTACTTAACAAAAAATCGGTCGTGGGTTATACTTAACCAACATTGGAAGTTTGGCACTGCAAAAACTGTACAGTCACTATCGCATTGAATCGATTTCCAGGAGAAACTGCGGGATCATATCTAGAAAGTAGGCGTCAATTTTTTTATTCACAGTACCAAGCTGGCTGAGGGCCAGCTTCGGTTTTCAATTGGAAACCGACAACCAATTCTAATGGCCAGTCGAACTTAGATTCGTCGAATAACTACAAGCCATTCAGCTATCGCACGTGAGGCAGGAACATGGCGACTCAGAACATTGAAATTTTCAGTAATTTTCGCGTGTATTTTTTGCGCTTAGTTGCACGGTCTCACGAAGAAGTAATCCACAATATAATACTTTGAAGATAATTATAAAATAATAAAAATTAGCAAGAAATCTAAAAAAACGACCACATACACAGCTTGCACCAGCAAGGCCACGAGGCGAAAAGAGTCGGTACCAGATAAACGCCAGCCAACTCCCGCCAAACATAAGATACAATCGAATTTGCTTGAAGTTATTTTCCAGTTAACTCTGCAACAAAGTATCGCGCAATTGGTATATCGAGGATAACAATTTGAACAGCTTTTATGAGAGAAATCATTAGCAACATATATGTTTTTCATATAGATTCGCAAAAATACTAAAACACTTAACCCGCTTTTTTAGCGGATGGCCCAAATAATAAACATTGTGTTCGATGCCAATGGCAGAAAAATTTAAATTAGTGTTACAACTGCTCGGCCCCTTTCTTAACGCAGGTTAGCTCTAACAAACGAAAAAGCAAACAGAAAAAACGGCAACAAAAGTAATCGATAAAGTTCGGTTTATACACTAGAGGTTTATTTTGCGCGAAAGAGCCTTCATTGCGTAAATGGAGAAGCTAAGTTTCATAACCAGAGCGCCATAAATAAATTAAGGATGACGATTATTTAATTGAAATAAGCGTACAAAGTATAGGAAGGGATTGCTTTTAATAAGTGATATTTTGATCAAGAGGAACACTTGCAAATAACACGAATCGCTGTAGCTTGTTGTACGTAAGTACGTAAGTAAAAGTGGTGTGGCTAAATCAATAATCAATTTTCGTAGAGATTTATACGCGGTAATAATTAATAGACAAGATGATGCGTCGCCTGATTTTCTAAATAAATACACTCAACAGCAGGTCATGCATGTTATGAACTGAGAAAGCATCCATCTGATCAAACTGGTAACATGGCTTCATAAAATTCTAGACAACCTTGTGGAAAGAAAGTTGGTAGGTTCTTCTAGAAATAAATATATATTATCATAGCGTCGATATACAGGTATATTAAAATGCACACGGCAATGGAAATTTCGAAATTAAAAGAAAACTATGCCCCGGGTGAGGATCGAACTCACGACCTTCAGATTATGAGACTGACGCGCTGCCTACTGCGCTACCGAGGCGTGACTACAAAGCGGCATTGTTTACTATTTACCTGCAAATATAAACCAGGAAAAAATGAGGTAGTATTGTGCAGCGCAAAAGACCTCAACCCACCGAGTAATAATAAAGCATCAAACTTTTTGATCTTATATTTTAAGGCCGCGATAGATAGTACCTAACGGTAGCACTTAGTTGTTGTTATTTATGTGTAATGGAATCTAAAATTGTGAGACTGGTTGTAGGCTTGCACTGTAAGTGTTCTTGCCCTTGCGCAATATATAATTTTTTTGTTATTTTACAGTGTTCCATTAAGCATAGCCGTACACGAAAGAGGTTCGAATCTTTCATGATTTTTTCTACTACTCTTATTTAAACTCACGGGCTTGATACTAATAAACAAACCTTAAAATATGGTGTCTTATCGAAAAATAAACTGAAGAAAATTAAAAAAAGTAATGGCGAATATTCAAATGTGAGTAAAACGCTGATTTTTCCTATAATAATTTTCTTCTTCTTTCCCTATTTTTGCATATATTTGATAAGTTACATAGCTTTTTAGTGCGCTATTAGATATTTTTAGATACGTTATGTACATATTTTTATAACGAAAACATACACTTCTCTCTAAATGCGTTGTTATTATATACAATTCGAAACTGAACCACATGATTGGCTAGCTAAGTCATTCGCTCACCGCTTAACAAACACATCAGAACTACCATCATAATATATTCATACCTAATAAAGTATCTAATCTTATATAAACTGTCAGGCTCAATGAAAACACCAAGACTGCTCTAAGTTCTTATACTTACATAAATAAGCGTATTTATTAGCCGTGTTCTGAATGACAAAGTTTCAAGCTAAACTTCCCTTGCATTCATTTTTTTTCTCTCTTCCTTCTCTTCGTTTCGATCGCCTGTCTTTTCTTTGATCTCAGCCTTTTCAATTTAATAACGCGACGTCGTCTATCCCAAACCACAATCGTTTTCCCATCGTTATAATCATGATCACTTTCTTATTAGCATTATTGTTTTCATCGTTATCAGCAGAATTATATATTTGTCTTTCTATTTTCACATCGGCCCGTTCTGTAGGGTGTGCTATCTCTCTAGCGTGTCATCAGTCATACCATTTTGCTTTCAAATATCAAGAAACTATGGCAGTTTCTTCGTCCTCTTTTTAAAATTGGTTTTATTTTTAGAGAAGAGGCCACGCTGACCTCTTACTGCTCATCATCCTTTGAAGAGAAAGGTCTCTATGGAGGACAAGTCCTTACAACCTCATACATTTGGAACATAGACTCGAAAAGGTTTATGCTTGTTTTTCGTCATTCCGAATGTGAGCGACTGCTCTCGCCATAGCTTCATAACGAATGAGTCCGTTGTTGGGCAATCCGGGTTATCTGCACTGAGCGTTCGGTCCCCAACCGTTTTCGATGTGCGGCTCAACTGAAAAGCATTTCGGTAGATGCAGGTAGGTGGTTAACTTCATTATGGGCTTCACGAAAAGCTTGCCTCAGGATTCTATCTCCATCATCTATGCCATATTCTCACTTAGTCTTGTCGTTATCTTGTCTTTAGTGACAGAGGAAATACACAACGCGATGTGATTGATTGACCGGGATGCCGGTGCTGCTAATGTCTTAAAAATCAATAGCCAGCACGGGGTTCTTTTGTAGGACGGCTCTTTAATATATATATATATATATATATATATATATATATATATACGAGTGTATAAATCATTATGTGTATATAGAGCATGAGTTAGACTAAGTAGTTCTGCACTAGCTCTGGCTCCCCCAGACAGAGTCTAAATTATGTAACCGGTTGTATTAAAGTAAGATTTCAGTTTAAACCGTCGCGACAAACGACCTGAGCAAACGATTCCATCCTTGACTATTCTCCATTTCGAGTTTATATAATGTTGTTTCGGATCGAACGCCCATCATATTCATGATCCACCTGCAACGTATATATATATATATATATATATATATATATAGTCTCAATTAAATACATAAGTTAATATTA
Source organism: Varroa destructor (assembly GCF_002443255.2). Taxonomy (NCBI): domain Eukaryota; kingdom Metazoa; phylum Arthropoda; class Arachnida; order Mesostigmata; family Varroidae; genus Varroa; species Varroa destructor. The sequence goes on along the minus strand of NW_019211455.1, from coordinate 52,687,084 downwards.
GTCAATATACCGGTAAGACAGAGGATGCGGGTTCCTACTATTATATGAATGTATGTGTTTTTTTTATGTAATTGGAAACAGTTAAGAGGCCCTCTTCATATAATGTTATCATTACGTACGTTTTTGTTTCTTTCGTTTGATTTTACATCTATCGAAAGTATTACTAAGCACAATTGTTTTGACTTCTTATCGCAATCCGTGTGAAGCAGCACAATGTCGCCACCTACTGTTAAAGTAATAAATTGAAATTAAAAGTTGAAAATTACAAAGAACGAGTGATAATTTTCCAGCAATCAATATCTATGGACATCACTTACTCGGTTGTTTTCATAGTGCCTTCGGATTTAATAGCATAGACATCTTTGAAGCGACTAAAGTACGTATACAAATAGATAAGTAAAATGTCTAATTGTGCCTATGCACCACATACAGGAAATACAAAAACCTCAAAGAATCCACATAACGAAGAAAAAGTGTTTATTCAGCCATTGGGCGCCTGCAACAACTCTGATCCACATGGTTGCATTTTCACGTAAGAACACATAGTCACGCTATCCAAAACAAACGTTCCCTAACTAGAATGCAAACGAGGCTTATGTCTAGATTAGTCGCTTCGACGCAAAGCAAGATAGATACGTTTCGCACAGACAATTGGCGCCTATAGCGCGGTTTCACGCTGTTTCAGAATTCGTAGAACTGTTATAAACTTAATACGGCCCACAAGTTACGCTACGATGTCTCATGGGATTCGGTGTTTTCTGTCGTCATTTCCACCCCTTCTTTTTTTTCTATAGATATCCTCAGTAAAAGATGATCGTGGTAGTTTTTTTTTTATCGCTAGCTGAAGATGGTGACAGTGTGCTGTCCAAGTAGCGTCTTGGAATATTCGGCTATTGTTTGAGGCAGCAAAATTCGGACGGATATCGTACCTGTGTATGAAGAGGGCGTCATTTCAGCGGGTTTCGGTGTCGCGTGAAAAGCATATTGATTGGGTACTTGTAATATGTTTCGTTTGTGTCATGAATAATGCTCTTTATTAACTCTAACGATGATAAGAATACGTATACTTATTATATGTGCATGTATATACAAAATGGGCAGACTCTATAATAAGTTGCAGCAGAAAGGCAGTGGCGCCCAACAGATGGATAGACAGTAGTTATTATTGTTATTATGTGTTTGTCCCTAATTCTCAATATAGAACTTAGAATTAGAGTCAATGTAACTTGGACTGTTGCTAGTAGCATGATTAACTCTTGTGGCTTGAGTTCCATCATGCCACTCTTTTTCTGAGTGCTACAACTATTTATGTATTTCCCATTAGAGTCCTTCTCTATAGTATTTCTAAGGTGTGTGGGGACCTGTTACTAGTAGCCACAGCGTAACTGATCACCTCTCAGGGATCTTTAAAAAAATGTTCTCACTGATCCGGCTCTTCGCGTGGCATGCATAGACGCAGACGTAAGTAAGCAAGTCTTGTAGTAGCACTTCGTAACGCTAATTTCTATATAAGATGTTCTTTAATCAAACATAATTATCATTCATCAATTCATGTTGGTTCGATCTCATCTTTACTCATTTTTGACAACTGAATAGCTCCCGCAATCTGTTGCTGTTGCCGTTATTATATATATTGAATTATGTCTATATGTGTTTTCATTTTCTCGACGTTATCTTCCTGGTTCGTTTATATTTTGTGTATATATACTATATTACTTACATTTAAAATGTATGTATGCTCTTGACATTATTGTTTGTATTTATCATAATTATTGATAATATTAAGTATATACCACTTTTAACATGTAAACTAAACAAATCTTTTTTACGATCCCTTTCACCGTTGCCTTTGCTATAGACTAGGTTACATGGACCGTACACTGGTGTTCATCTTCGTACGAAGTAGAACTTAACCGTTCACATTTTCTGTCCTGTTTCGTGCATATATATATATATATATATATATATATATATATATCCTCTGTGCTTTTTACTCTAATCTTCAATTGTCTACTACTTTGTTTATGACGATTTCCGTCTGTTACATATTATGTTCGTTGCGGGTTATTAATCTCGTGTTATAGTGTGTTTAGAGACGCCTCTAGCTTGCACCTGAGTGGTCATATGTATGATCTAGTTTTCCGTTTCCGTCCTCAAGAAATAGCAGTATCATTGTGTTAGCTAATTAGGGGTCTATTAGAACATTCTGGCCTAGCAGGAGGGTTGCAATGTTGAGGAGTTTGCTATCCATCTAAGTTCTCACTTAATGTTCATATTCGTCCTTTTATCTTTATTAAAATATGTTGTTTATGTAAGAATAACTATGCCATTTCAATTGCATTAACAGTAGAACGTACAATCGCTTTTCGAGGGCCACTGGTTACTCATTATGGTCCAGGCACTCCCAACTTTTCACGATATGGTCTTTAGCGTTCAGGTTATTTCGACCCGCTGTAGAATACCTGACCAATAGAAAAACAAACCATAGAAGTAGTGCAGAAGTTCAGAAGACAAATAGAATAAGGTCGTATATTATCACTAGAACGTAGCCGCAGAAATCACAACAATTCTGAAGGCCTTGTGAAGCGATCACTTTTTTTTAAGTTGTAAGCCATTCTAAAACAATATCGCTATTGTGAATTTTCATTTCTAATGCGTTCAGATATATTTGGACTACGTTCACTGTTCTTTTTTTCTTTCGTTTCTGTTACGATATTACTATTTACGCAAATGCATAGGCAAACCAAACTATTAGACAATATATATTAGTTTAACCGCAGGCTTATCTTTTTTTTTATTCATCAACAAATAATCTTAGAGTAACGAAGAACAAAGAAAAATTCATTAACAGGGCCAATACAACAATCATTATTTTTATCGAAGCCGTACTATTAGATGTGCTCCCTCAGTGGCACATACTTCACCAATACGATATATTGGAATTACAATGACCACAAATTCTTTTTAAATGTATAGTTCTGGTATATTATTATTTTCTCGTTGCCTTTTTACAGTCTTTAGCATTAGCGTCAGCGACGGCACAGTTAGGTTTATTAGCGGCTAGTATTCCAACGCACCCCCCAAGTGTAATGAGGTTTGTTTTTCGACAATTGCTCCCCCGTACACTCGTGATGCAAACATTTCGCAGCTCTTTTTTTCCTTGCCTGCCTGCCTCCCTGCGCGCCATGTATGTGCGTTCATCGTTCACTTCAGACGGGTCGCCTGTCTTTACGTCGTTCCGTGACGGCTACTTGCTTGCTCCATTTTATTGCTGCCATCACATGGTTTCATCGTATGTGCCCATTACCGAGAAGATGATATATAATCTATAGCAGGACTTGTTCGGCAGAGTTGTCCCTGTACATACTGTCAACTATTACGAATAATAGTAATATAATAGATATACTATAATACACAATAATTTGTGGTATCTTTCTTAGCCTTTTTTTTATAAGATAGATTACTATCATTATAATTTCTCCGCTTATTTCGACGTAATAGTTGTTACTTTCATATGTCTCGTTTTCCCTGCTTTTAAAAATGTCGTAATCAGTTTTGTAAGCTCACTGAATCCTGCCAAGTTATCAATGAGTCTATTTAGCTTATAATTATCATCGCTTGCTAGCCAGTTGTCAATTCACCGAAACATATGTACTTGCATGTGTGTGTGTCTATGTACCACCATTGCAATGTACTTTTCCATAGATTATACTTTTTCCTTCGCCCAGTTTTCTTCTCGTTCATATAT